>NW_028318432.1:351666-655833 GCF_062004578.1 Staurois parvus
TGGGCCTTGACGCTGAGCAGCCACAGATTTGCGTACCAAAAGTAAACAAACATGTGTCGAGAGCGGCGCCCTGCGTGCTCCCAAACACATTTATTGGCCCCTCATGGAAAGGTTCCGATCACTACTTGCGATCAGGACCCTGATCATGTGACTGCTGTGACAGCCAATCATGGCGATCACATGACCCTAAACCCCAACTCGCCTCCTGATGTCAGAAACCCCTTAAAAGGCTGGGGGGTGCCAGCGCGAAGGGGTTAATAAACTGTACAATGTGTATGAATTTAGACTATTATAGTACATTATAAATTATATTTTTTTTAAATACCTTTGCTTGGAGCACATGAAGCTAGTGGATGGCAACCTCCGTTATTCACTGAGCAGACGTCGATCTGATTGCACGTCTTACCATCACCTTCGTAACCTATTGAAGGATAATTATTAGCATGGAATTATTTATGGTACAGATCTAAGAGGTTATGTAACAAAACATATCAGGGAACAAGGGTGTGCACATACTGAGAATAACCAATCAGATTTTATTTTATTGAAGTCAGACCAGTGAAAGATCACTTCCTATTGGTTGCTGTGTGTATTGTAGAACAAGAGCAGAGCATAGAGAGATTTATGATTGGTTGCTCCAGTGATTTCACTCTGTATGTTTCTTCCAGCTAAGGAAGTTGATGCAACCATCCTGTAAAAGTAAGGGTGGCATTACCTGGTGGACAGGAGCCACAATGATAGGAGCCCATAGTATTCATACATTTCACCAGCGGGGCCACAGAACATCCACCATTGTCAGCCTGGCACTCATCGATATCTTGGCAGCTGTAACCATTTCCAAGCCAACCTTCAAAGCGATAAAATAGGGAAACATTTTAGGCTAAAAGACAATTGTTTATTATCTATTGTAAGAATTGTGTTGTCGTACATTAACCCCTTGGTGACTGAGGGTAAAACAAATCTTAATGCCTGCACATAATTTTGAAACTTTGACATGTGTTAGTAAAATCGTACATATCATCACAACTAGGGGCGGACTGACAACTCATGGGGCCCCCGGGCAATAGGGGATCATGGGGCCCCTGTGTCCTTGCCCAAACTCAAAAAAGCCTATGAAAAAGGTACCAGGGGCATCTCATGGGGCCCCCTACTGACCCAGGGCACTCGGGCAGTGCCCGAGTTTCCAAATGGTCAGTCCGCCCCTGATCACAACTACTTTGTACATCCAGGTGGATTATACCTTGTTTTTTTCCAGGACAAATTGGACCTTCTTTTGGTGGTAAATGATAACAGATATCTTCTGATTTTTTTTTTATTATCAAAGGAAAACTGCCTCAAAAAATGTGAAAGAATATATTTTTTTAAATGTAGCTACATATTTCTTGCTACTGCCATAACCCACCACCAAAGAACAACACGAAAAAAAAATTCTCCTGCTCCTGGCAATTGCAGTGATATCACATATGTGTATGTTATTGGTTGTTTGTACCTGTAGTACAGCCCAGAAACTATAGTGTGCATTTTGCTTTTTGTATCCTATCTAAAACACACTGACATTGATAATAATAATTTTAAAAATGCTTTAAAAAAAAAAAAAGAAAGAAAAAAAATCCTGCCAAAAATGTACTGACCATGACTTTTGATCCTGAGCTTTGACCCTTATTTAACCCTAATACTAATCCTGGCACTAACCTGGATCTATCCTTGATCTGGGTATTTTTACTTTTCTTTCTTTTTTTTAATTTACTTTTTTTTTTTCTTTACACACACTTGTTTTCTTACATTCTCTCTGCAAGAAGAGAGAGATACGTTGTAGCTCTCCCCCTATTCAGAGACAAAAGAAAATACAGGAGCAGGCAGCACAGTGACTGATCACTATGATAGCCAATCAGAGGCTATTACAGCGATCAGGTGACCCAGAACCGATTGTTAGTACAGAACCCGGGGCAGCCCAGTCTTTGTGCTTGGAGCACTTGTTTAATTGGCTGTTAACCAGTCTGGGAGGCAGCCAGTCAGAGTAATTAGCTGCACTGAAGGCCAGAGGAGAGATCTGGAGTCTAATAGACCCCAGATCTCTCCATAAAGAGGACCAGTCATGGCCCATGCTATTACAAGGAATGTTGTTCATTCCTTATAATAGCAATAAAGTTGATAAAAAAAAGCTTAAAATTTAAAGCGCCCCCATTCCCTCCTGCTCATGCACAAATGGGAACGTGCACATAGGACCTGCACGCATATGTGAAAAGGCGATCGCACCACACATGTGAGGTATCGCCGTGAATGTCAGAGCAAGAGCAATCATTTTAATGCCAGACCCCCTGTGTAATTCTAAACTGGTAACTTGTAAAGGCTTTTAAATCGTTGCCTATGGAGATTTTTTAAGTATCGTAATTTGGTGCCGTTCCAAGGGCAGACACAATTTTAAGGCATGAAATGTTTGGTATCAATTTACTCACCATAACATCATCTTTTATATTCCACCAAACAACTGGGTATTATTTTGTGTTTTTGTACATTAAAATCCATTAAAGTGTATTTTTTCCTCAAAAAATTGTGTTTGAAAAACCACTGCGCAAATATCATGTGACATAGAACTATGCAGTGCTCACCTATTTATTTTCCCGGGCATCGGCTAAAAAAAGAATGTTAGTGCATTTCCTCCATCTTTATTATGGGAAACGCTTGCCAATTTATAATTGGCAATCGGTTCTTCCAGTAGTAAAGATGTCCGCTGGTGTATGCTGCAATTTCTGCACAGCCTGATAGCCGAGCTATGTGACAGGGAGCAGAGGGGTGTTTGGTTGGAGCATGGCAGGAAGCCGGCTGGAGAGACTCGGGACTGTGTTTACCAGATGAGCTTTGACATCTGAGGAGGGTATATTCCGTTTGCCCACTGGTCCGGTTGAATACTGTTCATGTGATGACTGCCCATACCATCCTACCTGAGGAGCCACTGTGTTTACCAGATGAGCTTTGACATCTGAGGAGGGTATATTCCGTTTGCCCACTGGTCCGGTTGAATACTGTTCATGTGATGACTGCCCATACCATCCTACCTGAGGAGCCACTGGTTTGAGGGATCCAGAGGTGATCTACATTTGCTTTGTGGCCCTGTGGGGTCGTAGAGTGGAGGTGAGAGGCCATTGCAGCCATACTACCTGGGATCACGTTTGGAGTGTGCTGTGATTCACCTGCACGTCTTAGTAATATGAACTGTGGACACTTTATTTTGCACTAAGCCATTGGTATCTGTTTGGTTTTTCCTGCAGATACCCACCTGGTCACCATTTAATACCCTTGGATACTAGGGGTCACTGTCTCCTTTATATCCCCATGTGGATTTGGGTCATCTGTTACCCCGTTTGTTTAAATATATATATTATCAGTATTTTATGTATGTTATCCTTTTGAGTCTTTTATTATTAGCGCTGCATCACTTTTTATATGTGTTTCTATTATCGCCCTTATTTGGTGTGGGATAGATGCTGGCTGCTTTTTAGTTAAGTGTATTATTTACCGTAAAAGCGCAGGAGGATATATTTCTGTTATTTATTTGTGAGTACTAAGTCGTTTTCTAGCAAAAAAATTATGTTTTTTACATTTGGGAGAGGAATGCTAGAATTGACTCAGACTGGAAGTAGTTAAATATGCCTGAATGCTATGTTTGCTTAGCCATATAGTCATACCTGCAGGACAGGGGCCACAAGTAAAGGATCCTGGAGTGTTATTACACTGGACTGGAGGATTCGGGGAGCAGGGAGGGCTAGGCAGGGAGCATTCATCTATATCAGCAGTACAGGCAGCATTCCCAGGAGGTGATGTCCATCCCGTCTCACAGACACAGAGGTACCTGGGCTGCAAACACACACACATAAAGAAAATGATACCCTTATTCTAATTTTGTATGAATAAAATAAGATGTTATTTGAATTCAATTTAAACAGATTTTCATGCTTATAAATCATTTTCTGTTCAAATGATTGCCTATACAGTGTCCGTTTCCTTCCAGCTCCGATGATTACCATTCTGTAGCCTGTTTACTGGTTTTAAAGTGTTACTAAACCCAGGACCCTGCATTCATCTGGTCTCCCACAGTACACAGAACATGGAAATGCAAATATTTTAGTAAATATAAACTGCTAAATACCTTTTCTCATCAGCAGTTAGAGCAGTCTTGTGACTTCTATCAGTGTTCATCCAAGCACTAGCTAAAACTTGTAGGAGGAGATTTCTTTCTGCTCTAGGAGGATGCAGAACTCCTGACCTCTATGTGACCAGTGCTGATTAGTCCTGTGCTGATCACATGCACTCTCCCAAGAAAAAAGAAGCTCTCTAGCAATACACACCAAACTGAGCACGTGCAAGTGACTACAGTTCAGTCTGCCTTATCAGGAGATAACATGCCTGATGAAGGGGTCCTGCGAGACTCCAAAACGTTGCCTTGCTGTAACTATGTGATGGTTTATTAAAACCTTTGGACCCGTACTGGTGATCCTCGGTGTGCTGGTGACTTTTTTTCCTTCCTTATCAGGAGATAAGACACTAGCCCCTCCCTCTTAGATTGTAAGCTCCACGAGCAGAGCCCTCCTAACCCTCTTGTATTGACCTGTATTGTTGCTGTATTGTCTCCCGTTATATTGTAAAGCACTGAGCAAACTGTTGGCGCTATATAAATCCTGTATAATAATAATAATAATAATTATTATTATTATACAGGATTTATATAGCGCCAACAGTTTGCTCAGTGCTTTACAATATAATGGGAGACAGTACAATTACAATACATTTCAGTACAGAAGGAATAGGAGGGCCCGGCTCGTGAAGCTTACAATCTAAAGGAAGGGGGAGGTGATACAAAGGATTATCTATAATAATATATATAATATAATAATAATAAGAGGTGACTGCTTGAAAAAGGAGAGGAACAGCAGAAAGGATCAAACGGCCTTTTTACACAATCTGGAGGATTAACCCCTTAGGTTCCACAGTGAGTATAAGAAGCATGCTTTACTGCATATTCAGACTGATTTTACTGTTGTGGGTTTAGTAACACTTTAACCTCTGGTGTCAGTAAATTCTCACAATGACTGCGCATAGTAAATGTGTCATGGTACTCTTTACTGGGAAAAATGCAATTCCACAGGCATTGGAACAAAAGGCCTGAAAAGCCCAAATGGATGATGGATATTTCATCCCATATACTGCATGTAGAGTTCTTATTTAGTCTAGAAATCAGCACTAACCCCCACTAAAAGTAGCAGAGAATCCAGAAAAATGCACTTTAGTATGACAGCTTATGTTAATGCTAGCGCTTTCAAGAACCTAGTCAAAGGGCAGCAACAAAGAATGCGTGTTTCTTGGGACACTACTAATTTTTTTAGGTTGAATGCTATAAGAAACACCTTGCCCCTACCACAATTCTGTTGGAAAATTGACAATCAGGACATGCTTAAAGTGACACTAAATTATATTCTTATTACCCAAAATGAATACATACACATCCACTACTTAATGGTCCTGTAAACCAAATCTTTCCTTTTCCCCCTCATTTTTATTTGTTTAAAATGAGTGGTGCATGTTAGATGCGGTCATGTGCACTGCTCTGTGCACACTACAAATCCCCTAATCCATAGGACATATTGGGAGCGAGCAAGAGAGGGTGACTATGTGTCTACACACAGGGGGACCATAGAGAACAAACATAGCCACCCTCTAACAGCACGTCAGATCACAGCAACAAACAATAGAAATTTGGAGGAGCCTGAGAGAAATGGAAGGTAAGACTAGAATTTTTTTTAACCAAAGATTGGTATCACTCTAAACCCTGTTATTTTTTTTTTTTTTTGCCATCTGTTTCTCTTTTTGGAAGAATATCCTAATTTCCTATTTGGCAAGGGTTGGACAGAACAGGAAGCGAGGGGAAATCCCCCTAACGGGGAGGCAGAGAACACAGAATGAGGAGTTAGACCCTCTGTCATGTATGTATAGTACTTTCTATGTCCCACTGGGTGACTAATTTCTATAACTTCCAGTACTCTTAATGGATATCAGACTGAACAAGAGGTTGGGAAAATCTACTCAGCATGGACATAAACATTTAAAGAGATCCTATCACCAACTTGGAAATGCATTTAAAGCACAGAAAAAATTAAGTATCACAAATGCTAACTTGCAGTGGTTTTATTTTTTGCAAAAGGTTTTTATACACTTGTAGTGTGTCTTGTCAATTCCCTAGCACAACCCCTTCCCTCCTTGCACATCGGAGCCCTCTCTTCTGGTGGGTGAAGGTCTAATTTTCATCTGTGCTGACCCAGCTCCTCTGCCCTTCCCCTCACCACCTGCTGGGGTTGGACCAAAAGGCAATACTATAGAGTGTCGCTGAAATGACAGCTTGGAGTATGGAGTATGCTGTCAAATCTAAGATGGCAACTCCCAGTAGCAATCTCATGGCTTTTGGAAGTCCTCACAAGGGAGCTTTTTATAGGTATTTTACAGGCATAAAACATTTTATATGCATATACTGTATAATGTTGTCAGAAGATTTTAGTTGAAATGAATGGTCTGGTGACAGAGTCTCTTTAGAACCAGCTCTTATTCCAAAGCTCTTACCCTTTCTCATCCTTTTCAGAGTTAAAGAAATTGTTCTGACTGGAGTTAGAGTTTTAGGGTGTCCCCAGGGGCGGACTGACCATTTGGAAACTCGGACACTGCCCAAGGGCCCGGGGTCGGTAGGGGGCCCCATGAGATGCCCCTGGTACCTTTTTCATAGGCTTTTTTGAGTTTGGGCAAGGACACAGGGGCCCCATGATCCCCTATTGCCCGGGGGCCCCATGAGTTGTCAGTCCGCCCCTGGGTGTCCCTGACTGTCCAAGTACGAGGGGCGTTCAAGTCAAACCGAGTGTTTAACTAATGCCTGGAAAGCTTCGGCATAGAAAGGTATGTCAGTACTCCTGAACCATCCTAGGACAGCCTGCCTCACTTCATCATCATTGTGTTCCCACAGAAAGATTTGTCGTTTGTGCAGTTTCATGACAGATTATGTGTCGATTTATCCAGGATCAGGCATTCCAGGCTCTGAATGTTCACAGGAATGACTGCTGTGGGTTGGGAACCACCACGGCCGAGATCGTCATTGAAGGATGTACAGCCATCTTTGAAACATTTACAGCATTCAGATGACTTATGTAGCTGAGTGTCTCATCACCGCACTGTGTTTGAAGTCTGTAGATTTCGGCAAGTTTTATGCCTTCGTTTACAAGCAACTTCATCATCACATGCTGTTCCATGCACACACCAGCACTGCTGTCTGCCATCTTGATTAACGGTCTCTGGACTGGTCCGCGACATATGTGCCACCTATCAGTAATAGGACACACTTGCCACTTACTACTGCGTCCCTTTTTATACCTGTAAAAAATTCCCGGTTTGACTTGAACACCTCCCATACAAATATTAATTAAACTATGCCTATATTTACTAAGCACTACCTTTCTTGGTTCCCTAAACTAGGGACTGGTCCACCATAATAAAATGACTATTTTATGATTTTTTTCTATACAGGATATCAAAGCTCTAAAGCGCAGATTGTTCATTTTGTGCCATGGATTGATAAGTACCAATGGCAATGGCAAGCAAAGGACTCCTGAAGAAGTGTTTCATCTTTATTTATGTATTTATGTCAGGTACTTATATAAAACAATTTATGCAGCACTTGACATATTGCACATTCACATCAGTCCCTGCCCTCAAGGAGCTTACAATCTAAGGTCCCTAACTCACATTCATACGTACACATACTAGGGCCAGTTTAGACAGGAGCCAATAAATCTACCAGCATGTCTTTTCAGTGTGGTAGGAAACCGGAGTGCCCGGAGGAAACCCACGCAGGTACAGGGAGAACATGTAAAATCCAGGCAGGTAGTGCTGTGGTTGGGATTTGAACCGATGACTCGAGTGCTTCCAGGTAGAAGTGATAACCACTTAGCCACTGTGCTGCCATCTTTGTTAGGTTCCCTGTCAAAGTCTTTGTGTGTCCCTCTCAGATCACAGTCTTCTCATGTGTCCACCAGCAAAGACTGATGAGCTTACAAAGTGACCAATTTGAAGAGCAAGATGGTCCATGAGTCATCCCATGCAGGACCACCTCCCACTCTCCTCCCATGAGCAGCTTCTGTTTCCCAACAGAATGTACCAGCATGCTTTAATATGCCTTACAATACAACTATTATTTATTCTGGAGGGCTAGTTCTCATTTGCTACCTCCGCAAGTTGTTTTTATAGTTAGAAATGATGCTCATCCTATCAACTAAGATGTAAGCCTTAGCACCAGAATCATACATATGAGGCCGCACTTACCTGACCTGGCTGGACTCTGTCTAAATCTGTACAGATTCCATGGACACAGAGCTCTGCAGAACCAGCTTTGCAATCATCATACTTAGAATTGCATTGTGGGCCATACCACTCTGGAGTACAGGTGCAGCTGTAGAATACAACACTTGTTATATATCACTTTAATATTTACAGAATACATCTGCTGTGTAATAGTTTCATTTGAAATCACTGCAAAATCACTCTTTTTCATGAAAGTACAATATATACAGTATCCAAGTAGATAATAAAGAAAAGCAATGACATGACAGAAAGAAAGATTTAATTTCAGGGGTCGCTATGTAACCCAACATTTCCCCAATATAAATTAGCTGCAGCTCTTAGTGCACTTAAATGTTATGACTAAATATTTAGCATTTTCATATTTTGTTGTAGATTATTGTTATATTTTTTTATTTGATATTTGAATGCACTCTATTTTATATAAGTATGCATATTATAACTGTGTAAATCATATTTTAAAACAACTATAATAAACACTTGAGGACTAAGCATTTTCTGGCACTTTTTTTTGCTAGAAAATTACTTATAGCCCCCAAATATTATATACTGTATTTTTTAGCAAAGACCACACAGAATGAAATGGAGATCGTTGCAATTTTTTTATGTCACATGGTATTTCAAACGCAATTTTTGGGGAAAAAATAAATTTTAATGGATTAAAAAAAAACACCCACAATATATACTCCAATTTAAAAAAAAATATGAAAGGATTTTACGGCGAGTAAATCGATACCTAACATGTCACTCTTTAAAGTTGTGTACGCTTATGGAATGGCTACAGACTACGGTACTTAAAAATCTCCATAGGCGGTGTCTTCAAATTTTTACAGGTCTAGCACTAGAATTATTGCTCTTGATCTAACATTCGAGGCAATACCTCACATTGTGCTGCAAACACTGTTTACATATGTGTGTGCAACTTACGTATGCGTTCACTTCTGCGCGCGAGCACAGAGGGGTGGGGAGCGCTTTCATTTTGTAAAATTATTATTTATTTATTACACTGTCCCTTTGTTGATTTTTATTGATCACTTTTATTCCTATTACAAGGAATGTAAACATCCCTTGTAATAGAAATAAGGATGACAGGTCCTCTTTAAGGAGAGATCTGAGGTCAAAAATACCCAAAATATCTCCATTACCTTTAAAAGCAAAAGATAAAAAAACCTGGAATGCACATGTGAGAACAATATGACTTTACTGTACTAGTCAATGAAGACTCTAGAAGCCGTTAAGTGAGCATGTGTACTGTGTGGTCATCGCATTCAAAATGAATAAGTAGAGCAGCGAATCTACACCAAATTTTGCATTAAGAAGCACATATAAAAGTGTGGCCCAAATGCTTCAAAGATGGTTGAAAATCTGTTGCAATCTGTTAAAAATGATCCACATTCTGGAAGGCTGGCAACAAGTAGAACACTTGTTCAACATGTACAGGCTGCTATCAACAAAGGTCGGCGACTGACAGTGCAAAAATGTGAAGCTGATCTGGGAATACCAAAAACTGCTGTGTCTGAGCTTTTTTGTTAGGTCCCAAGGTGCCTACTTTGAAGGGAACTGAGACATCAATGTCCTGTGTAAATGTTTCTTGTATTTTGTATCCTCTTCAATAAATGTCTATTTTTCATATTATATGGCTGGATACTTTCCAGGCAGACCTTGTATTTTATATTTATTTTTTATTTACCTGTAACTTCCAGGTGTGTTCTGACATATACCTCCATTCTGACAGCCGAATGCAGTCCCACCATACTTCTGACATTCATTGACATCATCAGCACAGACAGGACCCTTCAAGTACAGAAAATGGACTTAGGTATGACCTGTTAGAACATGGGTCTCACCAAATAAAGAAAAATGCATTGACATTAAAAAAAATCAATTAATACATCATTATTGTCACCATGATTTTGTATAGTTAGGACAGCCATTGACTTGAGATGATCATCACATGAATGGAAAATGATCATATATATGTTGGCACTCTGGTCTCTTCAGACATCCTTGGCCACCACATTCTGGTAGAAGAAACACTTAACCTAAATATATGTTCCTATCTGTTGCTATTGATCCCTGAGATAAGGCTATGTTCAGGGATTTTTTGCTCTCCTCCAGAGCAATCATACATGCCACGTTCATTGATTGTGTAGTGGTCAGGTCCTTGAACCACCATCTCAAGTCTCTTGGTATTTTAAACCACCGTCTTAAGTCTCTTTGTATTCTGAACTACCATTTCAAGTCTCTCGGTATGCTGAAGCAACCAGAAGTACCTCAATAAAGCTGTTTAAATTTGTTGAAAACAGCAACAAGGAAGAATACAAGTTACAGTGTGTAATGTATATCAGCCTTTCTCAGCCAAAGTTCTGTGGTACCCCCAGGTTTCTTTAAAGGTTTCTAAGGGTTTCTTGAGCCGTGAGCAGCCTAACTGCCTATTCAGAGCACAATGATAATGGGGCACTTGTTCACTGTCATCCAGTGCAAAGTTTCATTCCTACACTTACCACCAATGTGGTCACTGATTTCCTGAGTACTAATGTAGGGGAACACCACAAAAGGGGACAATTTTCCATTGATCACTGGAGTCAAGGAAGCCACCATGACTTGGGCTCCTGGAGGGGCCTGGGGGCCAGCCCCCTTCCCACCGACTATAAACCCAGGACTCCCCCCCCCCTTTGGGGTTACAAGGAACCTTTATCACTTCACTGGGTACCTGACTCGTCATGAGTTATACCAGCTACCCTTTTCATGCAATTAGTGCTGGAGGGACTGTTTTTAGGGCCCCTTGGCATACTGTGCATAGTGGAACTATTGTATGTGCGGGGGGTGAATTCCAGCATATGTGGGGTTAAGAAACTTTACTTTCTGTTACAAGTTTCCTGACATCAACTATTGTTTGCTGTAGTTAGGTTTAGATGATAAGCTCTACACTTTGTTTAATCGCCTCCAGAGTCCAGACTGCTAGGTGCCCGGAAGGAATCCATTGCTTTCTTGTGTTTAATTGCTTATTTGTTTATGTTATGTCACTTTCTCCTGAAACTTGTAATCTGGGCCATACCTGTCTAGGGGGAAGGTTTTAGTGTATAAATGCTGTGCTGTTTGTTAATAAAATTAGCCCTTGTTTTACTCCAACATTGGTTTTGTCTGATACTTGGGGTACATTTGCTATATTCTGGTTCCAGAGTGGAGGAAGCTGTAGTTTGGTGGAGATACCCAGTAGGGGAGTCAGGCAGTCCGTCACAACCAGTGTAAAGAGATAAATCTACTGACTACCAATGTAAGGGTACACTTTTCCACTGGTCACTGGAGTAAGGAGACACTTTTCCACTGACCACCTATGTAAGGGGATGTGTCTTCCCTGAACACCAATGTAAGGGGTAACTTACCCACTAAGCACCAATGTAAGGGGGCACTTTAGTGCTCAGAACCAATGTAAGGGGGCACATCTCCACTGACCATCAATGTCCATTCATCCTTTTGTTGCTCTACAACAGAAGAAGCCTCTGAGACAATAATGGTGTAATGCTAACCCGTAATAATGACATATATCTCTTCTTGTTTGCTATTCTAAAAAAGCTGGCTGAGAATCCTTATGTTCATGGGAAGAACCCATGAACTACATGTGATAATTGATATTCTTGTATGAAGAATATGTATGGAACTACTTCAAAAGACGGCCATTACATTTCTCATAGTGGTTTACATATGACAACCACTGCAGGATATACTCATTGGCTGAACAATGTATGCAGCTCACAAACCTCTGATCCAGTTTCCTGTGGCGGTAAAGCATGCATGTAAAAGAAGAATTTATACCTTTTTATCACATGCAGCACATACCACCTCTTATTATATATTAGCTACGGAGAGTTCCGGAGGCTCAAATGCCTCAACGTCAAAATTGTTTCTGTGGATTAAAGCATAAAAGCATCTTTCTAAAGTTTACTGACAAGTGATAATGGTAGGTAAGTAAATGATATAATAGGCTTTGTAAATGATACTTATGGCTCTTTTATACATGCCAAACAACAAAAGAGAAAAGTTCCCAGCTCAACTTGCCAGTCAGCTTGCAAACAAACCGAATTAACCTGCCAATAGTACTTGTTAAAAACAGGGGTTTAGTTGGCACACATTTGCAAATACATACATACAAGCTACAGAGCCACATCACGGCACACCAATATTCTGTAGTCCTAACTCAAATTTTGAGAGCCATAGTAGAGGCACATGTATTTAATGGATAGACCAAGGGCAGGTGAACCTTAGAGAGCCCATCCCTCCTTTAAGGTACAGGAGCGCACCGGACACCCAGCATGTAGCACAATGGCAGCAAAGGTGTCGAGTGCGCCCCCTCACCAACAATTCAACAGTACAAAAAATGAACATGCACAGGCATTTAGGGCTAGTTCACACTGGAACACAACCACATTCCATGCATCTTTCCCACATTGCGTTCCAAATGCACTGGGTGTACGATCTGCTGCAGGCTCAGTGCGTTTGCCTGCATGGATTGCAGTACCATGTGATCTGGTTGAAGTACGTTTTTAAAAGTAGTGAATTAACTACTTTTGGTGCAATACAGTAAGATTTCAGCCCATTCAAATTAATGGGCTGAAAATTGCATTGTACTGAACCGCACAGAAATGCAGAGCATGTTCCTGTGCGATTCTGGTGTGAACCAGCACTTAAAGTATTCAAGGTGACCCATAAGAGGACTTGTTGCAGTCTACAGTAACCATCTGCTCTTCGCATGTAGCCTCACACAGAGTGGTTAGATAAGATTTAAAAAAGATGTCCGAGCCTGGGCACAGTTACATAGTTACATAGTTAGTCTGGCTGAAAAAAGACAAAAGTCCATCCAGTTCAACCATAAAAAAAAAAAAAAAAGTTATAATCCTTTACCTGCAGTTGATCCAGAGGAAGGAAAAAAACCCAGCAAAGCATGATACAATTTGCTTCTGCTGGGAAAAAAAATCCTTCCTGATCCCCCGAGAGGCAATTGGATATTCCCTGGATCAACTTTACCTGTAAATGTTAGTATCCAGTTATATTCTATGTATCTAAAGAAGAATCCAGGCCTTTTTTTGAAGCACTCCACTGAGCTGGCCAGAACCAACTCTTGAGGGAGTCTATTCCACATTCTCACAGCTCTCACTGTGAAGAAACCTTTCCGTGTTTGGAGATTACATTTCTTTACCTCCAGACGTAAAGAGTGCCCCCTTGTCCTCTGTGATGACCTCAGGGTGAATAACTCTACACCGAGTTCACTATATGAACCACTGATGTATTTATACATGGAGATCATATCCCCCCTTATGTATTATACATGGAGATCATATCCCCCTTATGTATTATACATGGAGATCATATCCCCCTTATGTATTATACATGGAGATCATATCCCCCCTTATGTATTATACATGGTGATCATATCCCCCCTTATGTATTATACATGGTGATCATATCCCCCTTATGTATTATACATGGAGATCATATCCCCCCTTATGTATTATACATGGTGATCATATCCCCCCTTATGTATTATACATGGTGATCATATCCCCCCTTATGTATTATACATGGAGATCATATCCCCCTTATGTATTATACATGGAGATCATATCCCCCCTTATGTATTATACATGGAGATCATATCCCCCCTTATGTATTATACATGGAGATCATATCCCCCCTTATGTATTATACATGGTGATCATATCCCCCCTTATGTATTATACATGGAGATCATATCCCCCCCTTATGTATTATACATGGTGATCATATCCCTCCTTATGTATTATACATGGAGATCATATCCCCCCCTTATGTATTATACATGGTGATCATATCCCCCCTTATGTATTATACATGGAGATCATATCCCCCCTTATGTATTATACATGAAGATCATATCCCCCTTATGTATTAAACATGGTGATCATATCCCCCTTATGTATTATACATGGTGATCATATCCCCCTTATGTATTATACATGGAGATCATATCCCCCTTATGTATTATACATGGAGATCATATCCCCCCTTATGTATTATACATGGTAATCATATCCCCCCTTATGTATTATACATGGTGATCATATCCCCCCTTATGTATTATACATGGTGATCATATCCCCCCTTATGTATTATACATGGAGATCATATCCCCCCTTATGTATTATACATGGAGATCATATCCCCCCTTATGTATTATACATGGTGATCATATCCCCCTTATGTATTATACATGGTGATCATATCCCCCTTATGTATTATACATGGTGATCATATCCCCCCTTATGTATTATACATGGAGATCATATCCCCCTTAATCTCCACTTCTCAAGAGAGAATAAATTCAGTTCCTCTAATCTTTCCTTAGTCCAGTCTCAAACATCTGTTCCTATCCGCAGCGAACCGCTCTGTATGGGGCTACATGAGAACAGCAATGGCCACTGTCAGCCCACCACTAGTTTAAATGGGCTGAGCGGCTGCTGCTGATCACATACCCCAGTTATTCCAGCAGCAAGAATCTGCAGGAAGCCGGTGGCCGCACCAACCAACCTAGAAAAAATAGAAATATTCCCCTGGGACTTTGTATGGCAAAAAACATAATAAGTATACAAAAGTATAAAACAGTAATGTTTATTACAAAAGATTGTTGCGATAAAAAAAATGCAATGAAGTAAATTACAATACAATAGTTTATAATTCACATACAGAGCATTATGAACTATGTATTGTAATTTACTTCACTGAATTTTTTTTATTCTTTTTATTGCAACAATCTTTTGTAATAAACATTACTGTTTTTTACTTTTGTATACTTATTATATTTTTGGCCATAAAAAGTCCCAGGGGAATATTTCTATTTTTTCTTGGTCTTTACACATTGGGATATTGGCAAAAACAGTCTTAATGGTGGGACATGTTGTCCATATTTTCTTTTTTTGTACACCAACCAACCAAGCCATGTGCAGGAGGCCTGAAACATTTGGCTCATGGGTTTGCACTCATAATGCAGTGAAATCAGTGGCACGTGGAAAAGTCAAGAAGGCTAATTTAAACCAAAGAGGAGCTGTAAAATGATATCTTGGGTATGCTAGCTTTGGTATGACAATGCATGGGTATTGGCTATATTTTCTATATTCCTAAAGAATACGTAAAGCCTTAAAATTAAATTCTCTTGTTTGTTCCCTTTTGTTTTGTTATGTGCATAAGGTTTTTTTGTTTGTTTTGTTTTAATAGTGCGGTGACATACACTTTAAATTAGGGGAAAAAACAGCCAAACCAGATCTCCACTAACCATCAGAAATTCATAAATACATAAATAGCAGAAAAGAAAAAACAGCCAATCAGGTGCCAGCCTCTTAGGTAATCAGAGCATCAATCAGATTGGTTGTCCTAGGCCAGCCATTCTCAAACAGTGTTCTATTGAACCCTAGAGTTCTTCCAGACTTTGCTAGGGGTTGCTTGAGCTGTGGTTGATAGACCTTATATTTTGATGATGCTTCCACTTCGCATATCCACCTGCATGATACGAATGAACATTTTCAGTTGTCTTTAGCATTCTTCCCACTGGCTACCAATGTAAGTGCCATTTTTTGTCTACTGTCCTCCCAATGAATTGGTTTTAACTGGGGTGTCTCGAGAACTGAAAACTTATCAAAGGTTCCTTGTTGGTAAAAAGGTTGAGAATGGCAGTCCTAGGCAGTGCTTTAACCAATTCAATACCGGGCAATTTTACACCTTCCTGTCCAGGCCAGTTTTCAGGTTTCAGCGCTCTCACACTTTGAATGACAATTGCGCGGTCATACAACATTATACCCAAACTAAAATTTTATCATTTTCTTCACACAACTAAAGCTTTCTTTTGGTGGTATTTAATCACCGCTGGGGTTTTTATTTTTTGCTAAATTAACAAAAAAAGACCAAAAATTTTGAAAAAAACACGTTTTTCTTTGTTTCTGTTATAAAAGTTTGCAAATAAATAATTGTTCTTCATAAATTTAGGCCAAGATGTATTCTACTACATGTCTTTGGTGAAAATAACCCAAATTAGGATGTATTTTTTAGTTTGTGGGAAAGTTATAGAGTTCACAAACTATGGTATAGATCTGAATATTGATCAATCCTGAAGTACTGACAGCCAATCTAATTTCTTGAGGTCCCAGAATGTCAGAACAGTACAGATATCCCCAAATGACCACTTTTTGCAAAGTAGACAGTCCAATGTACTTCATAAGAGGCATGGCGAGTTTTTTGAAGCTGTATTTTTTTTGTCATAATTTTTCGGAAAATGAAAAAATTAAAAAAATTAGTTTCACTATTTTTTTTTACATATTGTCACCAGTGCAGTACAGCGTCATCATATAACTGGCATGGCGGTGATCAGGGACCCTGACTGGTGACAGTATGAAAAAAAAAATATATATATTTTTTTTTTATTCTTTTTTATTAATTTTTTTTTCTTTTTTTAAGATTATTTTTTCATATTTCACTATGACCAAAGTAGTATGATGTTACCATAGTAACATTGTACTACTTTGGGGAAGTGATCGTTTTTTTTTGTTTTTTTTTTACACAATTTGCTTATAGCAAAGAATTACTTTGCTATAAGCAAGCATTCACCTGAATGCTTGTGGTGACAGATCGCGCCACTGCGCGGCTCTGCAGGAGCGCGATCTGCGCATGTGCGGGAGGACGCCATATGGCGTCCACCCGGAACGCTGATGACATTTGTCAGCCGCCATTCGGCCATAGGGCGGGCGGCAAATGGTTAAAGTGGTTGTAAATCTTAGACATGAAATATGAACAAAGTATATCCCTCTATAGTGTGTACTATTAAAGAGGAATTCCACTTGAAAAAAAAAATGAAAGTCAGCAACTACAAAAACTGTAGCTACTGACTTTGATAATACAGACACTTACCCGTCCCTTTATCCAGCGGTGTCCTCGCCGTGGCTGATTTCACTGGCCGCCTTCTTTCCCTGGCGCTGGCATCTTCAATGTGGGCACCCAGGCTGTGACAGCTTGCGGATTCACAGCCGTGTGCTCACTGTGCATGCGCGAGTAGAGATGCACTTTGTGAATGGTCCCATAGTCTTCTGGGACCTGTCATGCATCTCAGAAGACTACGGGGAGGGAGGGAGGACAACTGCCACTTCCGATCGCCTTAGGCGATTGCACAGGAAGTGGGAGCGGGTACCTGTCAAAGTTGGGTACCTGCTCCCCCCTGCTCCCTAAAGGTGCCAATCCTTAATGGGGAGAGGGGGACAAAGCCTTAAAGCGCAACTTCCCCTTCCCAAGTGTCATTTCTGTCTGCTGCCTCGTTCCTCTGCTATCAGCATGAGTCACTTCTATGATTTTTCCTGACACCAAGAGAAAAATAGTGATGGGGAGGGACCTCCAGCACACAGCCTGTGATTGACAGCCTCAGCTCTGTTTCTGTTTCCTGTGTGAAGGGGGGAGTGTCCCTTCCCTCCAATCATCTCTCAGTTCCCACTAAGGTTACTTTCACGCTGAGGAGTTTTTGAAGCGTTTTTTAATAAAAAACAAAGTGCCTGAAAAGCTCAAGAAAAATGGCTCCCTATGTATGTGAATGTATATCTATGTATGTTTTCACACTGAGGCGTTGTGCTTGCGGTGCGGTGTAAAAACTCCTGCTTGCAGCATCTTTGGGGCATGTTTGGTGAGTTAAAAAAATGCCCCAGAAACGCCTCTTCCCATTGAAATTAATGGAAAACGCCTGAAAAGCGACTCAAAAACGCCTCTGGGAAGCATTTTTGGAGCAATTTTTAAGTCACGTGTCTTTTAAAAATGCTCAGAAAGCATGACAAAAGCCAAGTAAAAACACCTATGCATCTTTGCTGTGTTTTTGCGGCAGACCAGTGTAAAAGTAGCCTAAGCTCTGAAGTGTGTAATTTCAGCTCATCACCTCCTGCTTTCTGAAAGTACAGACAAGCTTTATAAATTCAGCACATAGGACAGATGTGGCGAAGTGAAGACTGCAGATAAACAGGTACAACTTATGTAGGAGGATTTGTTTCATCTCTGTGTATCACCTGAGACCAGTCACTTCAGTGGGTATATGTAAGGGTTTACAACCACTCTAAATATTCTAGTTTTTAAAAAAATCTGCCCATGATGACACTTCAGACATGTAACGTCCTGACAGAAGATAGGGAAATTGTATTGCCTCCATACCTGCCAGTTATCGGCGCACAAACAAAAGAAGGAATCCAGAAGGTTCAGACACGTCCCTGAATTCTGACATGGGTTACTATTGCATGACTTTCGGTTGATAGTCTGTTATTTCAAAAAAACAGATTAAATTAATTTTTAGAAATGAAACAAACATATTCGCATTTATCATATCTATCTATCCATTCAGTCGTATCTGACCCTCGGCGATTGCATGGACTGTCACTTGTAAGCGACTTTTTCCATGAATTCTCTTAGCAATTATTTTACAGGGTAGATTGCCAGGTCTTTCCCCAACCACTACCATGCAGGAGATCCCACATGGCCAGTGATGAAACTAGGACAATTTAGACAGGAGCCAATTAACCTACCAGCATGTCTTTGGAGTGTGGGAGGAAACCAGAGTACCCGGAGGAAACCCACGCAAGAACAGGGAGAACATGCAAACTCCATGCAGGAGGCGCCATGGTCGGGAATTAAACCCATGACCCATTTACTGCAAGGCAGATGTGCTAACCACTAAGCCACTGTGCCACCCCATTTATCATATACTGTCATGTAAAATGTATATGTACAACAGCAAACATATGAAATCTACGCTTAAAAAGACCCTGACATCATACTATTCATATCAACAACAATCTTCCGTGAAATCATGTGTGCACGTAACATGTTTTTTGTATGTTACTAAGGAAAAGTCTCCTTTAAATAGACATTGAAAAGCCTGCAGCTGAGCGCTGCCATCCACATCTGCCATTAGCAGCCCCAGCAGACTCCAAGCTGTCACTAAAGTGAAATTCTACAGTATTCTCCTTCTCTCCTCCATCATCAGCTATATAAAAGGTTATATTGGGAGTTGCAGTGAGGGGTGTAGGAGCTGGGCCAGCACACCCAGTAGCTAAGACACACCCAAAAGAGGAGAGGGCTATGATGTGAAAGGGGGAAATGTACTTTTCCTAATAAAGTAAAAATTTCTAGCATATTCAGGCATGTGCAGGCACTGCAAGTGAAAACAATATTTTTTTTAAAAAAAGCAAAAACACTGGCAGTAAGCATTTAAAAGAACTGATTTTTTTGTGGTTTATCTGCAGATTTTTGAAGTTGGGTATCTTTCAGTATGCCTCAGCAATGCCATAAATGTGAGGAATAAAACATTGGAGATACTTAGTTGGCAGAAAGAAATGCATATAAAAGCAATATTTGTACATAATGCAGTTCTAGGTGTGAAGCCCACGTGGGACGGTGTTTGCATGGAGTTTGCATGTTCTTCCTGTGTTTGCATAGGTTTCCAACCACAAACATGTCAGAAAGCTAATTGGTTTCCTCCCAAAATTGGCCGTACTGTATGTATGCGTGGGATAGAGATTGTGGGCTCCTTTGGTGAATGATAGGAAGGGGGCCCATCCAAGGTGGGGTTAATGTATTAAAGACAAATAGACTGTGCACTTTGCAAGTGCTGTTGCACTTATTTTTCCCAGAGCTTAGTGAATGTGGGGAAGCTCTGCTGATTTCCATCATCCAATCATGTGCAAGCCAAAATGCAGGTGTTTGTTTTTATTTTCCTAGCACCTGATTCTTTACAAAGTGAAACTTCACCACATTCACTAAGCTCTGGGGAAAATAAGTGCAACAGCACTTACAAAGTGCACAGTCTATTTGCCTTTAGTAAATCAGCCTCATGGTGTAATATGTCAATGCCATCTACAGGAAATATATTAAAAAAAATAGCTTACCTCCTGTAAAACTTGAACCCTGTTTTCAATATCGGACAACTAGAAAGATAAGATAACACCCACCAAAAAATATTAAAGTCATTCATGTCTTTGCCAGTCGCCATTCATAACAATGTAAACATTTATATGTATCACTGTAAGAGCTCGTTCCTTCTAAAGAGCGCCCCTGTGATGGATCACTTTTCAGAGGGCATTTGACAGGTGGAGAGAAGGAGATGTGTCACTTCCTCACTGTCTGATTTAACCACTTGGTGACCGTGCTATAGTCGAATGACAGCTACAGCGCGTTTATCCAGTTTTGGGAGGGCGTCATATGATGTCCTCCCAGAACACACCCCCAGCAGCACCCGGCGATCTCTGTGATCTGTCCTATGGACACAGCTGATCATGTGATGAGGTAAAAGGCCAATCATAACATCCTTTTACCACGTGATCAGTTGCCGGTTATCGGCAGCACTTTTCTGCTGTCACAGCATGAGGAAAGTACTGCCGATAACCGGCAGCTGTCACAGAGCAGATTGGCACTGATCAACAAGGCACTGATGATCTGTGCCCTGATGATCAGTGCCCAGCAGTGCCGCCCAGCAGTGCCCAGCAGTGCCACCCACCAGTGCCTAGCAGTGCCACCCACCAGTGCCCAGCAGTGCCTCCCACCAGTGCCCAGCAGTGCCTCCCACCAGTGCCTAGCAGTGCCACCCACCAGTGCCCAGCAGTGCCTCCCACCAGTGCCCAGCAGTGCTACCCATCACTGCCCAGCAGTGCCGCCCATCAGTGCTGCCCAGCAGTTGCGCCCATCAGTGCCCAGCAAAGCCACCAGTCAGTGCCATCAGTCAGTGCTGCCAGTCAGTGCCATCAGTCAGCTCCGCCCATCAGTGTTGCCCATCAGTGCCGTCTATCAGTGAAGCCTATCAGTGCCCATCAGTGCCATCTATCTGTGACCATCATTGCTGCATATCAGTGCAGCATCATCAGTGCCTCCTCATCAATGCCCACCAGTGCCGCCTCATCCGTGCAGCCTATCAGTGCCCATCAGTGCTGCCTATCCTTGCCACCTCATCAGTGCCCATCAGTGCTGCCTATCAGTGTCCATCAGTGCTGCCTATCAGTGCAGCCTCATCAATGCACATCAGTGAAGGAGAAAAATTTATTGCTTGCAAAAGTTTATAATAGAAACAAACAAAAACGTTTTTTTTCAAATTTTTTGCTCTTTTTTTGTTTATAGTGCAAAAAAATAAAACACCCAGCGTTGAGTACATACCACCAAAAGAAATCTCTATTTGTGTGAAAAAAATAAAAATTTCATATGGGTATGTTGTTGCATGACCGCGCAATTGTCATTCAAAGTGTGACAGCACTGAAAGCTGAAAATTGGCCTGGGCAGGATGGGGGTATAAGTGCCCAGTAGGCAAGTGGTTAACCACACTAGTGCACTGCAGACCAGGTTTGCTGTTAGAAACCACTGGGCCCCATACATCCAACCTGACACCCCCAAATAAACACAGTTTACTATGCTTCAGTTATGAATGAACACAGTGAGAGATTGGTACCAATTACCCATTGTGTTCATTCAGGAAAGGGAGGGGCTGTCATAAATGACATATTTACCAGACTCTTTTTCCATTGTCCATCCTGAAGGATCCTATTCCTACCAGCAGGAAGCAGAGGAGGGAATCCGGCAGCACAGTGGGGGTGGGTCACACAGGGGGAAATGTATGGTGCAGAATGAGGGTGATTGGCGAGGCTAGGGGACAGTTAATAGAACCGATCCTCTGTATGGCTCTGTAGCAGCTGAAAGCAACCAGGAGAAAAAGGAGAAGACGCCAACTTTCAGCTGCCGATTACCCTCCCTGGCCAAATATGATTCACCCAGCTGGCCTGGGCCCTGCACAGGAGAACCAGTGGTACCCCCTTATCCATGGCCATGCTGCAGACACTAACATTGCACAGGGTTGCGGTGCATCCCCATAGACCTGCATTGGCTATGTTTGACCACTGAAAGTGACATGATGTTTCATTGCCATGTGGGTATGTGTACAGCTGTAGGCAGCTGCACGGGAGTATTCAGGTGGGCAGCTGAGGGGCCGCAAAACCACGGCTCAACCGCCTGGTCTTACCGTCCCCTGGCCACACGTGTGAACAAAGCCTAATGCAGACCATACATGGGTCAAATTCCAAACGGTTTACCAATCGAAAATCTGAAATTTCGTGCATTTTGTAATCCAATGTTGCCAACATTGATTTCGAAATTCGACCAACCAAGCCTTCAGTTTCACAGAAAAGAAATTTAGTGGACAGGAATATTCTTTTCTTTCCAGGTTACAGCTCATGCGCATTTCTTTTTTGATTACATTTATTGCACCATTCTCCCATAATTTATTAGAAATGTGTTCATTTTTCAAAAAATTTCCAACATGATCAATCACTCAAGTTTGATGGCTGCATGAAAAACGGTCGTTGTTGCAGCCCGTTAATGGTGTGAAACTTCAACTAAAATTCATCATTACGATTTTCGAAAGAAAATTTGTTCGGAAATGGCCCCATGCATGGCCGGCAAAAGTCAGCAGTGATGTCTCAGTCTTTTGTAGGTAAGTGTAACTGCAGCCATGCTTTAGTTTCAGTAAAGAGTGGAAAGGTTAGGACCAGGGGCGGACTGACCATTTGGGAACTCGGGCACTGCCCAAGGGCCCGGGGTCGGTAGGGGGCCCCAAGAGATGCCCCTGGAACCTTTCATAGGCTTTTTTGGGTGTGGTTTGAGTGTGGGCGAGGATACAGGGGCCCCATGATCCCCTATTGCCCCGGGGGCCCCATGAGTTGTCAGTCCGCCCCTGTTTAGGAACAATCAGTTGTTTTCAAAATCGGCAATGTGGTCAAAGGAACATTTCTTTTAGACTGCAGTGATGAGAATATTTGAAGGGGCAGGGTGGATTCTTTTTTTTTTTTTTGACTGAATGTGGCCCATTCAAGTGATGTGGGCTGTGCAGCAACTGTATGCACTGAATGTGGTTGCAGCATGGTGGTTCAGCATCTTGATGGTTTAAGGAGGCGCTTCCTCACTGCCTGTCAAATACTCCCTGGAAAGGGATCCATCAAGAATCAATTTTCAGAGAGGCAGCAGTATAGCCGCTCACAAGAACAAGTCCTTAAAGATACATTTGGTGGCAAGATTGAATCAAAGATACAACACTATAATTATAATGTGATACAATCAACAATTTGCTCCAACAAAGAAAAGGCATTATCCACTTTCATTATAAATGATGTGCAGGGGCGGACTGACCATTTGGAAACTCGGGCACTGCCCGAGGGCCCGGGGTCAGTAGGGGGCTCCATGAGATGCCCCTGGTACCTTTTTCATAGGCTTTTTTGAGTTTGGGCAAGGACACAGGGGCCCCATGATCCCCTATTACCCGGGGGCCCCATGAGTTGTCAGTCCGTCCCTGGTTAGGACCTCTGTTGTGTGTTTTGCAGCGGTCTATGTGAGATTTCCCCTCACTTCCTGTGTGGTCACCAGAACAGGAAGTGTTGGACAATCTCTACAATTTGGAATTAGCAATACCACTTTTTATTGGATAGGGGAACTGTTTGGACCTCTGTCAGGTTTGTAATGATGTCTGTGTCCTTGGAGGAGAGATTCTATGTTGCTATGTAACTACAGTTGCTATGTTATCGGCTGTACAGGAAGAAAGTGGAAATCTCTCCATTGGAGACCTACAGGTGAATAATAAAGCAATAATGACACATTTCTGGCAGTATGGCCCCTATAACATGACCTGCACCTTTGTGACAGTTTCCAGTTCTGACACATGCGCTAGATTCAGGAAATTCTTACCACCGCAACTTTTAGAACCCGTTGCTATGGCTGCGACAGATTAAGTCTGGGTTCACACCGATGCAGTGTGGAATTTGCAGCGTTTTCTGTGTGAATTGCGCGCCGCATCAGAATCGCACCCTGTTCGTGCCAACCAATGCGGGTGTGTATGTTAAATTAACAACACCCTGAAATCGATCCGCAACATGTGGTGCGATGTACAGAATCAGATCACATAGGTGTGAATACCCATGCGACCCGATTTTAGTGCGGACCCAAAAAAGGGTCTTGCACCTTTTTAGTGCGGGTGCAGTGCAATTGAAGCCATACATAATGTCTCAAATTGTACCGCACACAAATTGCATGTGATTTGCACAGGAATGAAGGAAAGCTGCCATTAACCACTTGCCCTCCAGAGGATTTACCCCCCTTTCTGACCAGGGCATTTTTTGCAATACGGCGCTGCTTTAGTTTAACTGACAATTGTGCGGTCATGCAACGCTGCACCCAAATAAAAATACATGTCCCTTTTTTTCCCCCAAAATGGAGATTTCTTTTGGTGGTATTTGATCGACTGTACGTTTTTTATTTTTTGCACTATAAACAAAGAAAAAAAAAACGACAATTTTGAAAAAAAAACCTGCAATATTTTTGACTTTTTGCTATTAAACATCTCCAGTAAAAAAATTTTAAAAAATCAAATTTTGTCATAAATTTAGGCCAAAATGTATTCTGCTACATGTCTTTGCTAAAAAAAAATCTCAATATGTGTAAATTAATTAGTTTACATGAAAATTATATCGTTTTCAAATGGCGGTATTGATACTGGAATTATTTTTTTTTATTTTATACTAGTAATGGCGGCGATCAGCAATTTATAGTAGGACTGCAGAGGGCATTCCAACATTTGGGGGAACTGACTTGGTGTCACTGACATCCCCACTGACACTAATACAGTGATCAGTACCAATAAAAAGCACTGACACTGCACTAATGGCACTGGGCAGGAAGGGGTTAACATCTGGGGCAATCAAAGGGTTAACTGCGTGCTGTTCTACTATTTTGTCTGTATGTGCTTTACTGTGTAAGCACGCTGTGTTGTATGGCTCTGCTATGCAGAGCCATACAAAGTAGCATGCTGGTACTGACAGGGGAGAGATCTGTATTGTTTACATGCAGACCTCTCTGTCAGTGTTCCTCAGCGATCATTGGCTGCAGGCAGGGAATCTGTGGCCAGGACCCGGTGATCGACAGCTGTAGCCACTAATGGCGGCTCAGATAGGTCGTGATTTTGAGCGGCCCGGCTTCCCTGTAGCAGTACTTCTGCTATAGGGCGGCCGGGAATCGGTTAATATGACAGGGCTTATTGGTTGCTAGGACGCCAATGGAGATTCCCCAGGTGGTGGCTGAAAGTAAACAAAGTGGCAGGATGCTGGCTGACATATGGCTGGGGTCATATTTTGGTAATGACATCAACCAGCATTCCATCCCCTTTGTTTACTTTCTGCTGTCGGCCTGGGATTCTCCTGGCCACCAGTGATTGGTTCCCTGTTGCTATGACACTATCAACGTCAGAACCAACAACATCCTAGCTAGAGAGGGGCGGAGATTCCCCGGCCTACAGCTGAAAAGGGAGGTCCCATGCACAGCCTCCAGTGTGCTCGTCTCAAACAACAAAGTTTTATGAAAATAACGACATCAACAGTGTGCCAACGACCTTTGGTATTCGGCCTACAATGGAGGTGAGTTTCTTCCTGCCTCAACCTACTGTCCTGAACAGGCTTGAGCACATGAGTGGCCATCTTTTCTGTCTCCCTAAGACCTAAAAGGTACATGGAAATCCCCATGGGACTTTAGTGGCAGAGAAAAAGTAGCAAAAGCAAAAGACCAATTGTCAATTTTTATTTGTATAAAGGTTTTTTGCTCACTGCAGTCCCTTTCACTGGTGTTCCTCGCTCCCCGACACCGGTATCTTCAGTGTTGGCACCCAGCTGTGATAGCTTGCGGCTTCAGAGCTGAGTGCCCACGCCTTGTGAATGGTCCTGTAGTCTTGTGGGATATGTCAAGTGTCCCAGAAGACTACGGGGAGGGAGGACAACATTTGCTTCCGATCACCTAGGTGATCGCAGTAGGAGTGGGAACCTGTCAAATTTGGGTACCCCCCCACCTGCTCTCTAAAGGTGCCAATCCTTAATGGGAAGCAGGGGACAAAGCCTTAAAGCGGAACTTCCCCTTTTGGGTGGAGCTCCACTTTAACTTCACATGGTATCAGCCACTTTCACTCTGTTTAACAGAGCTTAAACTGGCATGGGAGAAGTGATGAGCTCATCCGTGTGCTGCTTCTCTTTTCACTGTCCATTCACAGGAAAGAAAATAGCTTCTATCTCATGTGCTTGGGAGACAGGTTCCCTTTACATTTTAACTTTGCCAAACCACAGCCAGCAATAAGTAAAGCTTTACCTTTGTATTGAGCTGAGCAAGCTGGTTGGAAACACTCTGGTTGTGTCCAAGAACATTTGCTTTTAATACAGAAATTTCTTCTCTGTTTTTGTGTATCTGAAATACAGAATAAGATGATTTCAGCCTGACGTTGCCTCGGGGTTATCATTATTGACATTCATTGGTGGCTGGTTACCTGAGTCAGCAGATCAGACAGGTCATCATCATTAACCTTTATTTTCCCATACACGCCAGTCTTGAATTCAATACATTTTGTCTGGCTTACTGAAAATATTAAGTTTCCATCTTCTGAGGACATCCGAGGTCTGTTGGGGAAAAAAAAAGTTTCTTATTTCACTTGGAGCAGTTATAACATTAAATAATAATTTATGTGTAGCACTACCCCCTTAGGGGATGCTGTTGATTTGGGCCCCCCTATAGTTCTGTCCCCTGTCAGCTCCTGCACACTGCTTACAGTTGAAAGCACAGACACAGCCCACTGTAAAACAGCACACACTTTGATCGCCTCTCATATTCACCCCTTCCTGCCAAGTGCCATTAGTACAGTGTCAGTGCTTTTTATTAGTACTGATCACTGTATTGGTGTCACTGGGGATGTCAGTGATACCAAGTCAGTTCCCCCCCAGTGTCAGAATGCCCGCCACAGTCCCGCAATAAGTCGCTGATCACCGCCATTACTAGTAAAAATTTAAGAAAAAAAATCCCAGTATCTCTACCACCATTTGTAAACACTATAACTTTCACACAAACCAACTAATTTACACGTATTGGGATTTTTTATTAGCAAAGACATGTAGCAGAATACATTTTGGCCTAAATTTATGACGAAATTAGATTTTTATAATTTTTTACTTGACATGTTTAATAGCAAAAAGTCAAAAATATTGTTTTTTCTCAAAAATTTTTTATAGCGCAAAAATAAAAAATAAACAGGCAATCAAATATCACTGAAAGAAAGCTCAATTAATGGGAAAAAAAGGACGTACATTTCATTTGGGTGCAGCGCTACATGACTGCGCTATTGGCAGTTAAAGTAACGCAGCGCTGTAATGAAAAAAATGGCCTGGTCAGGAAGGGGGTAAATCCTCAGGAGGGCAAGTGGTTAACCTCTTCACACCGGCCGAATGCAAATGTGCGGCCTCCCCGCATCTGGGCCTAGAAGCCGAGCATCCGCACATTTGCGTTCTATTAAAAAAGGACATATGTGCCGAGAGTGCCCGCCCTGCATGCTCCCAGCACACATGTCCGGTACTCACGGAAAGGTCCCGATCTCCTCTTTCGATTGGGACCTTTCCCAATCATGTGACTGCGGTGATGGCGTGTCACGGCGGCCACATGACCCTAAACCCCGCCTCCCGGCTTCTGAAACTCTTAAAGGGTCAGGAGGCACTAGCGTGAAGGGGTTAAAATTATATTAGGCTAAGTTACATTAAATTGCACAAAACACTACCTGCAAAGACAGGCGATTCATGACCATTTTTGAAACTCCTCGAAAGTCTTTAATAATTGTGTACATTGCATGGCTCATTTTTGTTCACATGGTCATGCTAGTATAGTGTCACAATTGACCCAACACGTGTCGTTTGCTAGGCCTTACTGCTCCCCAAACATTTTTATCCATTACATCAATGTAAATACGCTGCAAGTGCATTGCAAGCACACCACAAACACGCCCATGGCGTTTACAACAAATAGCTGAGATGATAATATATAAAATCCATACAATAGAAAAACACAGAGGGGGCATCTGGCAAGCATTTTTTAACATGACGCGAATACGTCAAAACGCACTGTTAACGCGGCTTAATGCATTAGGTGTGTTAATGGGAGCTGAAATTTGAACTTTTAAATCTTAGATTGTAAGCTCCAAAGAGCAGGGCCCACCTAACCCTCTTGTATTGAACTGTATTGTTGCTGTATTGTCTCCCTCTATATTGTAAAGCACTGAGCAAACTGTTGGCACTATATAAATAATAATAATAATAAGGATAAATGAGCCCATAAAGTAAAAATGTTCTTTGCCCTAAATCAGATAAAAAGAAAATAACCTAAACAACATAACATAAAATAGGTTGTGCATAAAATAATATAATATGCAACATAATGTGTTTTTTAGAGGTTCCTATTTCATTTGTTCCCCTGCCATGCTACTATCTTCGCATCCCCTCTGTGCTGCTGCGACCTATAGAGTCTTATGTGGGGCTCCTCTCCCGCTCTGTACAACAACCGCTGAGAGTGCTGCATACAGGCAGTGTGTGTGTGTGCATGGGGCAGAGACTCGCCCAGGACTTCATAGGTCTAGGAGGCATAGAGAGAATGAAAATATAGCAGCCTGACCAGGGGCCAATGGAAAAAGGAATCTCTGGGGGGGAAATAAAAAAAGTTGCAGGAATTGGGGATTAGATAAAAGTAGAAAAACTCAAGCTGATCTGAGTTCTAAAGGTGCAGGAATTGGTGAATTGGTGCTGATCTGAGGTTTGAAAGTTCAGGAATTGGTGATGGTCTGAGGTGTGAGAGTGCAGGAATTAGTGATGGTCTGAGGTGTGAATGTGCAGCAATTGGTGATGGTCTGAGATGTGAAAGTGCAGGAATTGGTGATGGTCTGAGATGTGAAAGTGCAGGAATTGGTGATGGTCTGAGGTGTGAAAGTGCAGCAATTGGTGATGGTCTGAGATGTGAAAGTGCAGGAATTGGTGATGGTCTGAGATGTGAAAGTGCAGGAATTGGTGATGGTCTGAGATGTGAAAGTGCAGGAATTGGTGATGGTCTGAGATGTGAAAGTGCAAGAATTGGTGATGGTCTGAGATGTGAAAGTGCAGGAATTGGTGATGGTCTGAGATGTGAAAGTGCAGGAATTGGTGATGGTCTGATGTGTGAAAGTGCAGGAATTGGTGATGGTCTGATGTGTGAAAGTGCAGGAATTGGTGATGGTCTGATATGTGAGAGTGCAGGAATTGGTGATGGTCTGATATGTGAAAGTGCAGGAATTGGTGATGGTCTGATATGTGAGAGTGCAGGAATTGGTGATGGTCTGAGATGTGAAAGTGCAGGAATTAGTGATGGTCTGAGATGTGAAAGTGCAGAAATTGGTGATGGTCTGATATGTGAGAGTGCAGGAATTGGTGACGGTCTGAGATGTGAAAGTGCAGGAATTGGTGACGGTCTGAAATATGAGAGTGCAGGAATTGGTGATGGTCTGAGGTGTGAAAGTGCAGCAATTGGTGATGGTCTGAGATGTGAAAGTTCAGGAATTGGTGATGGTCTGAGATGTGAAAGTGCAGGAATTTGTGATGGTCTGAGGTGTGAATATACAGGAAATAGCTGTATCTGAGGTTTGAAGGTGCAGGAATTGGGACCTATCTGTAACACTTCCCCTGTAGAAGCCACTGTACCTTTGCCCAGGTCTTCTCTGTATTCGCCCTGCAGCCATGCACAAGGTATTCTCCCACAGCCAGGTGCGCACACAATTTCGCTCACTGTCTCCAATAAACAGTCTAGGTGATGTTTGGTTTTGTTGTTTTATTAGAGAACTTGGATAGGAATGGGGAATTTAGCAGGATACTCCAAGAATAGAACAAATTACAACAAGGACACTATCTGATCTCTTAGTTGAGCTTTCATAGTTGACTTTCAATGAAGTCCTTGCTGGAGCAGATAGAAGACCTCCCCTTTTCAGCCTCCTTCCAAAGTTTTAAGGGATGCCCTCCGGTGATACCAGACAGATCTTTGGCAGATAGCTCCCCTCAGCCAACTTACTGAAGAACCCAGATCACTCCTACTTCAGGTCTCAGAAATTTAGACACATTTTCCTTATAAAGCGTGTTTATGGCCTATTATAATTTATGGGTCAATGGTCAAGGTGAGCATGGAGTGGGGCCACAAGTCAAGCACGGTGTTGATTATGGCTGGATGATAATGCAACATATACTGGATTGGACGTTTACTATCTGTTAAATTTTATTTCTTTTGGACTGTCACTTTGCCTTTTCAAAGCTTATGGTTCTATTTATGATGAGATAATGCACCACAATCTTTTAATTTATCTAGGAGGGTGCTACATATCTAAGGTATGAAAGTGTAGCAATACAAGCTGATCTGATAATCCAAGTAGGAGAAACATCGCTCCAGGTGGTGTGACAGGATCCTATGCAACACCCACAGAGGTGCACGGAGACAACAGGAAATCAGAAAATTTTTTGTCTGCCACTAAAACGTGTGGATTTATTGAAGCATAGTGAAAATCAATATTACAACATAAAAGCACACATGTGATAGTATGGAAAAAAGTTGGCGTGTTTCACGCTCCATAGCGCTTATTCATAACCAAGATATCATCAATACAAGCTGATCTGAGTTCTAAGGGTGCAGCAATTGAAGCTGATCTGAGTATGAAGGTGCAGGAATGGGTGCTGACCTTAGGTCTGAAGTTGCAAAAATTGAGGCTGATCTGAGGGGAGGGTGCAGGAATTTGGGCTGATCCGAGGTCTAAAGGTGCAGCAAATAGAGCTGATTGGAGGTGTGAAGATGCAGGAATTTAGGGTGATCTGATTCCTGAAGGTGCAGGAAATGGGGTTGATCTGAGGTGTGAAGGTGCAAAAGTTTAGGTTGATTTAAGATGTGAAGGTGCAGGAATTGGGGCTTTATAATATGTATTGCACCCTCACCAAGGAGCAGCTGGTGAACTTATTCCCCTTCCCCTTATTTCCCCAGCTAGAGCACACAATGCTGGGCACATGGCATTTTCTACACTCTTCCAACTGGCTCAAAAGAACAATCTAGGGGGTGTCTTTTTTTTTGTAGTTTTTTTTTTAAACATAGAACTTGGATAGGGTGAAGGAGCATGGGATACCCCAGAACTGAAGAACAGGACACGTTGAGGAATCCCTATCTATTTTGCTGAACTGTACATAAATGTTGCATAGAATCTTTTATGCTGATTGTGACTATGAATTCTCCCAGAGACCAAAAGCTGCAGTCACTCACTCTCTAGCACATGGACCACAGGATTATTGGTTGGCTCCTTCCGACGTCCACCAGGCCCTTTACAGTGAGGGAGATGCACGCTCAGACCAACTTAGGAGAGCTCGATGCACTTTCCCTCATCTTCCTTCTGACTCCAGTGAGCTCTCTCTTAACACAAATTGATTCCAGGACATAGAGCGGAAATCCTCCTCCCCCCCCCACCATATTTTGCCTGTCATTTTTTGGGAGGGGCCTGATACCTGGTTTTGACAGGCACCCACTCCCATTTCCTTCGAAAAGCCTAAGTGATCCAAGTGTAAGTTTTCCTCCCACTTCCTCCCTGTAGTCCTCTGGGACACATCATGGGTCCCAAGAGACTGTGGGACCATTCAAAAAGTGCAGCACGGCTCGCGCATATGCAGTAGGTAGCCGGCTGTGAAGCCGAAAGCAGCATAGCCGGCTGCCCACAGTTGGGATGCCGATGCTGAGAGCCAAAAGGCTAGTGAATAACCAGTCTGGGTGAGGATAGCGCTGGATCCTTGGACATGTAAGTGTCTTTTTATTAAAAAACAGCAGCTACAGGATTTCTAGCTGCTGACTTTTAATTTTTCTTTTCCCAGAGTGAAGAACCGCTCTAAGCTTGCAAATAGGCCTCCCAGCTAAGCCTAACCCCAGGGGTAGAGTCCCTGCACAGGGGGTCTCCTCCAGCAGGACTGGACCCAGGAACACACTGCCCTGCAGTTTCAGGCCTCAAACCTTTTATGAGTATTACCACCACCTACTGGGCAAACTCTCCATGGATTGGTTAGAGTTTCATAAATATTCAAGCTGCCCACGCTGTTCTTCCTCCAACTATAATTATAGAATCCTCTAGAATACAGGGGGAAGTAATCAGAGCAGCAGCCTGTAAAACACTGAGCAGGCCTAAACAATCAATCCCTGTTCCAATGATTACAGAGGAGCTAAAATGTACTACTAAATGTACCAAACAACCTACACTACATCTATGAGGATGCTAAAAATATATTATAAAGGGATACAGTACACTCATGATAAAATTCAAGACAAGAGTTTTAGGAGGGCTTTGCTTGTGAGAGCTTACAATTTAAAAGGGAGGTGCAAGTAATACAAAAGGATAATACCTATGTAGGGATGAGTTGCTGGAAAAAGTACAGCAGAGGTGGGATAGGCTTCCCTGAAAAGATCAGTTTGAGCTAGGGAATTCTAGAGGATGGGAGAGGCTCTACAGATGTCCTGGAGGTGAACATGGGAGAAAGTGACAAGGAATCTAGATAACAGGAGGTCTTTATAGGAGCAAAGAAAATGGTTTAGAGACAAGGATGGTGATGTAGCTCTGGGCAGAGTTGCGGATGGCTTTGCATGTTATTATTAGAGTTTAGAATTTTATTTTTTGGGCCAGCAGAAGCCAGTGGAGGGGTGGTGGGCAGAGAGGGGTGGTGGACACTGAGCGGTTGGGGAGGTTGAAGAGCCTGGCAGTACCAATTATGAAAGACTGAAGGAGGCATAGCCGGTGTAGAGGTTGGTCAATAAGGAGGGGGTTGTATAGTTAAAACGAGAGAATTAGTAGCTTGTTGGTGTCAATGGTTAAGAAGGTACTTATTTTAGAAATGTAGAGGTGAAGGTGGCAAAATTTGGACAATGATGGCAAGGAAGACTGAAAGGAGGGGTCAGAGTCTAGGAATACACTTAACACTTGACATGAAGGGTGGAACTGATAGTTGTGGTATTGACCTTGATGGAAAAGTTGGGCGTAGAAAATATTATGAGTTCAGTTTTGAACTAATTTGTGAAACGGTTGAGCAAACTGGTGATGCGCTGAAGAGACTGAAAGTGGTGAACTGGTGGAGTGGAGAGATAAATTTGGGTGTCGTCAACATAGAGATGGCATTAGAAGCCATGCAAGGTTGTCAACTGACCAAGGGAGAAAGTGTAGATAAAGAAAAGGGGTCCAAAGACAGAGCCTTTGGAGACCCCTACAGAAAGAGAAAGAATTGAGGAGGAAATAGGGTTTTAGGTGACACTGAAGGAGCGCTTAGATAGATAGGAGAACCAATAGGGAGCAGAGTTTTGGAGGCCAAGAAAGTGGAATTTTTTTTCAGGAGTGTGTGGTCAACTATATCAAAGACAGCAGAAAGGTCTAATATTATGTCAAATATAATAGAAACCAACAATACATTTTCCCTTATATTGTCTTGCTGAGTGTTGTGTTTGTCTTTTCAGGAACAACGAAAAGCCATGCCATCTCTGGCATGTTTGTGCGCACAGAAGGTGGTGAGTGACCAAGCCTCCTTCCGCATGTTGTTGGACTCCATTCCCTGCAGTCTCTACCCGCCACTCTTCACTGCTGCCTTCCTAGGGAAGAAGACTTCGGTACTGCAGGACTTGGTGCAGCGATGGCCCTTCTCAAACCTCAGCTTCCAGGCACTGCTAGGAAACAACCTCGGCCAGTTCCACCTATATTACAACTGTGTGTCCACGGAAGCCGTCATAAAGGGTGTTATGGCTTACCTGAGTAAAGAGAGTCAGGAGAGGTAACTGACTGATCCGAGAGGAGGAGGATTGAGACACCTGGGAGAGGGGACATACAGTTGTGTTCAAAATAATAGCAGTTAGACATCACTAACCTGATCAATCACTGTTTTTGGTAGAAATGATATTTCTACATGGAAAATAATTTACTAGCAGGTGTAGTAGAGTAATAGAAATCCAACAGACCCAACAGTCATGACATGCATGCTGCTGATTCTGTGTAATTGAATCACTAATTGAAAGGGGCATGTTCAAAATAATAGCAGTGTGGAGTTCTATTAGTGAGGTCATTCATTCTTTGAAAAACAGGTGGCAATTATTGCCCTTATTTAAGGAAGGAAGGCAGCAAATGTTGTACATGCTGGTTACAGTGCATTTCTCTCTGAAATTCTGAGGAAAATGGGTCGTTCCAGACATTGTTCAGAAGAACAGCGTACCTTGATTAAAAAGTTGATTAAAGAGGGGAAAACATATAATGAAGTGCAGAAAATGATAGGCTGCTCAGCTAAAATGATCGCAAATGCTTTAAAATGGCAACCAAAACCTGTAAGACGTGGAAGAAAGCGAAAAACTACCATTCAAATGGAAAGAAGAATAGCCAAACTGGCAAGGACTCAGCCAACAATCAGCCCCAGGAAGATCAAAGAAGGTGTAAAGTTCCCTGTGAGTACTGTTACAATTAGAAGACGCCTATGTGAAGCCAAGCTATCTGCAAGAAGCCCCCGCAAAGTCCCACTGTTGAAAAAAAGACATGTGCTGAAGAGGTTACAATTTGCCAAAGAGCACATTAACTGGCCTAAAGAGAAATGGCGCAACATTTTGTGGACTGATGAAAGTAAGATTGTTCTTTTTGGGTCTAGTGGCCGGAGACAGTTTGTCAGACGACCCCCAAACACTGAATTCAAGCCACAGTACACTGTGAAGACAGTGAAGCATGGTTGCGCAAGCATCGTGATATGGGGATGTTTCTCATACTACGGTATTGGGCCTATTTATCGCATACCAGGGATCATGGATCAGTTTGAATACATCAGAAAACTTGAAGAGGTCATGCTGCCTTATGCTGAAGAGGAAATGCCCTTGAAATGGGTGTTCCAACTAGACAACGACCCCAAACACATCAGTAAACGTGCAACATCTTGGTTCCAGACCAACAAGATTGACGTTATGGAGTGGCCAGCCCAATCCCCGGATCTTAATCCAATAAAAAACTTGTGGGGTGACATCAAAAATGCAGTTTCTGAGGCAAAACCAAGAAATAGAGAAGAACTGTGGAATGTAGTCCAATCATCCTGGGCTGGAATACCTGTTCACAGGTGCCAGAAGTTGGGTGACTCCATGCAACACAGATGTACAGCAGTTCTCAGAAACAGTGCGACTACAACTAAATATTCATTAAGTGATTCAAAGGAAAGCAAAATCTTCAAACATTTTTCAGTTTATATAGTGAATGTTTGAGTTTGTAAAGAAGAATACAAACACTGCAATTTTTTTGAACAGTCTAATATTCACTTTTCTTCAAATTTTTTAGAGGAACAACACAAATTTGATATGTTTTTCTTCATGTTTTGATTTGGAATAGAATGTGTCGTGTTCCCAATGCATTTGTGTGAATGGAAATAAAAGCTATTAGAAGGATTTTGAGCTTTATTCACTTTTTTCAACACACTGCTATTATTTTGAACACAACTGTAACTGTAAAATGTAGTAAAACTCACACAGAACCATTTCATGAATGTCTTTTGAGCTAAAAGGCCAGAAAATGTATCACTCAATTATTGCCGGAGTCTAGTGTTGCTGAGTCACTTGCCCCAGCACAGAGATCTCCACAACTCCCTAGGGAAACCTGTACCGAGAGATAACATTGCCAATGTTGATCTTTTGAATATGCCAGTTGCTTAAAGCCACTGGACCAACATGACAGCTAGAGAATTTATATTTTCAGAAGAATTTTACAGTGGCAGCTTACATCCTCTGTAGAGGTTTCCTTTGGGCTCCATTCACACTTGTAGGACTCTAAAGTTGTGCACCTTTTGAGTACGACTTTGGTGCAACTTTGACACAACTTTGGATGGGTGTGACTTGGATGTGACTTGTCCCTCTGTAAAGTCAGACCTGCTGTTGCACTCTGTTGCATGTAAAACATTCAGGTATCACTTTAATGCAATTTTTGAGGGTTAACATTGACGTCTGTGGCCTTCAAGTTGCCTGAAAGTCGGACCAAAGTAGTACATAAACTACTTTGAAGTCTCTGCAACTTTAAGTCGCACATATATGAATGGTTATCGTTGAAAAACATGAGGTACCACTTGTCATGTAACTTTGATTTCCAAAGTCGCATAACAAGTTGCACAAGTGTGAATGGGGTTTTAAAGTTAGAAAGTTTCCAGCAGCCGCCAAAGGCCAGAATATCAGTTTTTGGTTGGGATTTCTCTTTTTAGATAGAAAGGCAAACATTTCCTTTATGGGGGTGCCCTAAAGATGTACTCCACTCTGAACTGAAATAGCTTATGTTTTGAAGTTTCTCGACATCCAATACATTTCTATTGCTCCATTCATAGTAATGTTTCTCACTTGTTGTGCAGGAGGCAGCAGTTACTCATACTGGACATGACGGGTGCCCACGGCTTCAACTTGAATGAACTCCACCATAGTCTGTGTTCACACATAATGACCCCGGCCAAGACGTGCATCGATCTCTCTAAGAGATGTTGTGATGAAGCCACACAAGCAAGGCTGAGGAAGCAGGAAGTCAGCAATTCCACATTGGCCCCAATCACTTCCCTCAGCTCCGTTTATGTAGAGGTTAGGATAGACCTCTTTGTATACAGCACAATGTACCCCATCCTAAAGGAGGTACTCCATAAGAGCATGCATGGACCCCTACACCTGCATTGCCGTAACCTACATGTCTGTATGCTGCCCTTGTGTAACACAGTTGAGCTGCTGGAGCTCCTGAACGCAACAGGGGTGCGCATGATTGAACTGTACAGTAAGACCCTGGATGAGCTCAATACCATTCTGCCTGTCATGGTGAAGTTCCGCTCCCTGCGCAGCCTCAAACTGCTCTGCTGCTTCGACAGCATCCAGAGGCCAACCCCTGGCACAGAGGACGCCATGAAGAAATTCACCACGATCATCAGACAGCTGAGATCCCTGAAGGAGCTAAACCTCAGATCTTCCTCCCTAGCAGGATGCTTGCAGCAGCTGCTGGGGTGAGATGGTGATGTATCTTCAAAAACAATATGGAAAATGGCATTGTAAAGTGTTGGGAGGGAGGCACTTAAAGTGGACCTGTCATCAGATACATGTTTATATTTCTTGTTAAAGCTGATCTTCAGGCTTCCCTATCTCTCATCATCTTCTAACTAACCAGAGTCTTCTGTCTTCCTATGTTTACAGAAGGCAGGGTCCTTCTTCAAGGTGTCCACATCACTTTGGGGATGACGTGGACACTTCTTATTGGCTAAGGTGACCAGATTTTTACTGACCATGTACACTTTTATTGAAGGTAGGACATGGGTGGAGCAGGGGGTGAGGATGATAATAGCACGTGAAGCGTGGCTCTCCAAATGCTGGGTGTGGCCAAAATGTGCTAACAGTGCGAGGGACTTAAAGTGTAACAAAAGGCAAACCTTTTTTTTTCCATTTTGGATAGAGTTAATGAGGTTTATAACCAGTTTTTTTTTATGCCACCTGTATCCCATTGGGGAGGTTTTCCTTCACTTCCTGTGCCATAGCCAAAACAAGAATTGAGAGGAAATCCCGATGTGTCAACAGTGTCCAAAGAAATCCAGATGTGTCCCTATTGGAAGATTTCCCATCTATTAGTGTTCTGGTGTCAACCCAAAATGTGAGCTTTTCTTTTACTTTCACATTTGAGGATAACAGTAAACAGGAAAAATAGAGAGGGTGAATCTTCCTAACGGGGACACAGACAGCAAAAACACTGACAGGTGTTTGAATCCCTCTCCGCTCTATCCAAAACTAAAACAAAAAAGTTTTGCCTTTAGTTACACTTTAAGGGAGTATGGTTTAATAACATGGGTCGTGGAAGCCATTATCAAAGCTGGGGACAATTTCTTTTAACAGGGGAGGAAATCAGGGTTGTTTTGTTCCCTGGGGACAGCCCCCCAAAATTGTGGACTGTCCCTGGAAACTGGGGACATCTAGTCACCGTACTATTGGCTGTCCAGCAGCAGGGTTCTCTTGGGATCCAGAAGAAGAGTCTGCACCTACATCTTCAGTGCTAAATTAGTGGCCAACCGCAGTGGCGTAGGGGGGGAGCCAGTGCGATCAACATTTAGAGGTATGTAGACATAACCCAGGCAAACTAAAACCTCCACCCAGTGCCTGGTAAGAGAGAGGGTGCAGCGTGGAGGTTTTAATTTAGTTGCTATCACAGAGAAAGCAGAGAGAACGAATCCAAGCATGCAGAGGAGGGCAGAGTGGTGGGCAGAGCTGGATCCCGAATGTTTGCAGGAAGTGGGCGCCATGCTGTGCTGGGGAAAGTTAGGCCTGGGATGCTGGCGGAGGACGAGGTCAGGGTGAAGGAGGCTCCACACTGGTTGCTGCAGCTGCTGCCACCCCTGGAAATCCTGCTGGAGATATTCTAATGCTTACACAGGACACAGCTAACCCTCTTGTCCCTGGTACTGCAGGACCAGTGAGATGTGGGGTGGATTGTGTGTGTGATGGGGGAGGGGGTATTCGGGGGGGGGCAGAGTGGAGGGATCTGGTGGGGTATCTGGGGGTGTGATCAGATTGGAGGGATCTGGAGGTGTGATCAGAGTGGAGGGATGGGGAGTGCTATCTGGGGGTGTGATCAGAGTGGAGGGATCTGATATCTGGTGGTGTGATCACAGTGGAGGGATCTGGAGGTGTAACCAGAGTGGAGGGATGGGGGGGAATCTGGAGGTGTGGTCAGAGTGGAGGGATGGGGAGCGCTATCTGGGGGTGTGATCAGAGTGGAGGGATCTGATATCTGGTGGTGTGATCACAGTGGAGGGATCTGGAGGTGTGATCAGAGTGGAGGGATGGGGAGTGCTATCTGGGGGTGTGATCAGAGTGGAGGGATCTGATATCTGGTGGTGTGATCACAGTGGAGGGATCTGGAGGTGTAACCAGAGTGGAGGGATGGGGGGAAATCTGGAGGTGTGACCAGAGTGGAGGGATGGGGGGAAATATGGAGGTGTAACCAGAGTGGAGGGATGGGGGGGAATCTGGAGGTGTGACCAGAGTGGAGGGATGAGGAGAGCTATCTGGGGGTGTGATCAGAGTGGAGGAATATGGTATCTGGTGGTGTAATCACAGTGGAGGGATCTGGAGTTGTGACCAGAGTGGAGGGATGGGGGAGGGAATTTGGGGGTGTGATCAGAGTAGAGATGGGGGGATCTGGGGGTGTGATCAGGGTGGAGGTATCTGGGGGTGTGATCAGAATGCGGAGTTATCTGGGGGTGTGATCAATGTGCGGTTATCTAAAAGTTCATGGGATAGGGGGCACAAATTACTTGCCTCGCCCCGGGTGCTGACAACCCACGCTATGCCACATGCCCACCGCACCTGGAAACAGTGAAGACGATGGATCTGGAAGGCTGACTTAGCTGTCAATATATCTTGTTCACAAGGTAAGAAAAAAAAAGTGCAGAATGGCTTAAAGGGGGTGAATTATGCCCCGGGCTCCTCATTGTAACATTTCCAGGTATTTATTACCTTTCACAGAGATCACAGTACTCCCCGACAACGGCGGTTATTTATTAAAACTGCATGGTGCAAAACCTGGAGCAGCTCCACACAGAAACCAATCAGCTTCCAGGTTTTATTGTCAAAACTTAACTGAACAAGCTAAAGTTAGAAGCTGATTGGCTGCCATGCCCAGCTGCACATGATATACCAGTTTTATACATTTCCCCCAGTGTCTTCTGCAGCTTATCTCTCTGGAAGGACAGCACTATCTTTGTTCAAGCATTATCCAGGGTCAGAATCTACTACCAGGATGAGATGAGATAACAAAATCAAGTAAATCCATCCTGGTGCCTGTGCAGTTCTTGGCTGTATTTACAAATGTCTGACACAGATCAACCCCTGTACAGCCTCTCACAATGTGACCTGCTACAAAATTACAATGTTACAGTCTAATCATTGGAGGAGGGGGAGAAATCATAGGCACAGGTATCGGACTGGAGCTCAAATGGCTATTTAATGATAAAAGGTAGAGCTTTTCAGAAAAAATTACATGGTCTATTTTAATTATCAAAGCCACACAAAAATGGGTGGGAACACATAAAGGTAGGCGGGTACAGAGCAGGTAATTATGGCAGGGAGATCTCATTAGAAGACATAAGGGCAGGATGTCAGACATCATCTTAAAATAGAACTATAGGAAAAACTTTTTTTTTTCATTTCGGATAGAGCAAGGGAGGGTTATATCCCCTGTCTGATTTTTTTTACCATCTGACCCATTATGGAGATTTTCCTTCACTTCCTGTTCCATAGCCAAACAGGAAGGGAGAGGAAATCTCTGCAAAGTAAGGGAATTCCTTTGGGACCCCCAGGTCACCAGAACTCGTGTCCCCATTGGAAGATTTCTCCTCTATTACTTTTCTGCGGACAACCCAAAATTTGAGATTTTCTTTTACTTTCACTTTCAATGATAATGGTAAACAAGACAAATAGAGGGGATCTCCCTAACGGGGGCACAGACAGCAATAAAACTGACAGGGGTTCTAACCCCTCTCCATTCTAACCAAAACTAAAAATAGTTAAAATAAATATTACTTCTTGATCCTTTAAAATTGCTGCCAGCTCCTAACCTGACTGAATTGCTCCTGAATTCGTTATATGGTAACTTGTGCAGACTCCACTTCCGCAACATCGCCAAAATCCGCACGTTCCTAACCCCAGAAACCACTAAACAGCTCATCCACTCCCTCATCATATCACGACTCGACTACTGCAACTCCCTCCTCACTGGCCTGCCTCGCCGCTGGCTATCCCCGCTTCAGTCGATCCTGAATACGGCTGCCAGACTCATTCACCTTTCCAACCACTCCGTTTCTGCCACCCCCCTCTGCCAATCCCTCCACTGGCTTTTGATTGCGCAACGGATCAAATTCAAAATCCTAACACTGATGTACAAAGCCGTCCACCATACTGCCCCGAACTACATCACTGACCTAATATCCAAGTACCACCCAACACGCACACTCCGCTCCTCACAAGACCTCCTTCTCTCTAGTTCCCTGGTCTCCTCCCATGCCCGCCTCCAGGACTTCTCCAGGGTGTCACCCATCCTCTGGAACTCCCTGCCCCAACCCATCAGATTATCACCTCCTCTCCTCTCCTTTAGGCGCACCCTGAAAATCCACCTCTTCAGGGAAGCCTACCCCACCCCCTGCTAATCTGCCGACCTCCTCCACGCTTCCCTCCACTCCATCCCCCACAGCTATCTCCTCCTGTGCCACCATCCCCTCCCTCCTAGATTGTAAGCTCCAAAGAACAGGGCCCTCGATCCCCTCATGTTTTGCATTGTATTGGTATTGTTCTGTCACATGTTCTGTCCCCCTTTGTAATGTACAGCGCTGAGCGAACTATTGGCGCTTTATAAATACTGTATAATAATAATAATATGGTAACGCTGTGCACACTTTTTCTTTTCAGGGGAATACAAGAGCCGCTGGAGAGTTTGGAATTGGGACACTGTGACCTGCTCCCGGTAGATTTATATTATTTGTCTAAGAGCCTCCACATCTCCACCCTTAAAAAGTTGGACCTAAGAGGGCATAACCTGTCTGCGCACCTCCTTCTTCCCTTCCTCCAGCTCCTGGCCGCCATCTCCTCCTCCCTCCTTTATCTGGACATCCGTTTGTGCTGGCTAAGTGACCACACCCTGTCGGTCCTGGTGCCCGCACTCTGCCGCTGTTCCCATTTGCGGTGCCTGGTACTCTCCATGAATCCATTATCCTTTCAGGCACTGAAGAGTCTCTTTCAGAACTGTTTGCAGCTCCAGGACCTCCAGCTGGTGGTCTATTCGTACCCACAGGACTGTTATGTTAATGGTACATTCTTCTTCATTGACACAGAGAAACGCAATAGACTCTTGGCAGAGCTGCAGGAGATATTGGCGAAGGCGGGGCGGACAGACATTGTATGGACGACGAGAGTGTCCATTCTCCAAAATCCAGTCTACATGAACCTCTAGCACTGATAACCACTGAAATACAGACTTGAGTCTCAACTCCACCCAGAACTGTTTTACATAAAGGCATAAAAGTGGAACAGCCAAGTTTTTTATTTGTGGATTAAACGAGGCAAAATTAGAACCTGTCAGTTTTTATTGCTGTCTGTGTCACAGTTACCATGTACTGTATCTCCGACAAGTGTGATGTATGGCAAAGGAGGCTTTTTTTTTTGTTAAGAAAATAGCTACGGTACTTTTTTTTTTTAAGTTCATTGGCTAACAAAAAGGTGGGGTATTTATTACTAAGAGCCTATCTCTAGGGAAAGCAAAAATCTTACCTTGTAGTGAGGTTTGCCAGGCACGGTAAGGGTTAGACACTCATTTTGATCGTGGATACCGGAAAAAATGCTTCACTTATCTGATCCCAACTTCTGCCCTATGCTCCAGCATGTGGACTGTACTTTGGTGTCCTCCTGTCCAGTGCATGGCTATAGGCCCTGCATTGTATTTGATATATGAAAAATAGTGAAGAGCTCCACCTATTATCCAATAATCATGCAAAAAATGTTACCAAAAAGATTCATATAATACTATATTGAGTGTTTGATAACATTTTGTGTATGTTTATTGGATAGATGGATTACCTCTCTATTTGTCACATATACAATTTATTGTTTTTGTGGTGTGACTACAAGTCTATAGTGGTAGCTGCTCCTGGCAGTAGGATTTTATTTAGGTACTAACTGGGAGTAATGCAGGGATTTTATTTGATTTAATTGTATTTCATGATTTTAGAGGGCCACTGGAGCATAGGTGGGAATAGGAACTGGTCTTATAGCCCGGAGAGAGCCTGTAAGAGCTGAAGATCAGATATGTAAAAGTGCATTTTCTGGTACCCTAGACCAGTGGTGGGCAACCTTTTTTTTCAACTGAGCCAAATCTCGCCAAAACCACGATTGAAATTTATTTTGAGAGCCACATTTTTAAAACTGAAAATACATCCCCCATATAGGAATTCATCCCCCATAGTAATTCATCCCCCATATAGTAATTCATCCCCCATAGTAATTCATCCCCCATAGTAATTCACCCCCCCTATAGTAATTCATCCCCCCTATAGTAATTCATCCCCCATATAGTAATTCATTCCCCATATTGTGTCAATTCACTTACCTTTGCTCCGCGCGTTCCTCTCGCCGTGTTCCCGCGCCGTTCCGGTCTTCAGGGCGGACTGTGAGAGGAGAGGAGTTCGTCACGCTGCCCCACCTACATCCTGACCGCCAATGTTTGCCACGCTCCGCGGGCCGGATTAAAAGGTCCGCCGGGCCGTAGTTTGCCCATTGCTGGGCTAGCTGCAGAGTCCTGACTTTTGGGGCGGCCGCCCGAGAGGAGGGAGGGGAGCAGGCGCCCGGCCCACAGAAGAGCCGCATTAAAGTGTGTAAAGAGCCGCATGTGGCTCGCGAGCCGCGGCTTGCCGACCACTGTCCTACAGTATCTCACAGAAATGAGCACACCCCTCACATTTTTGTAAATATTTTATTATATCTTTTCATGCAACAACACAGAAGAAATGACACTTTGCTACGATGTAAAGTAGTGAGTGTACAGCTTGTACAAGAGTGTAAATTTGCTGTCCCCTCAAAATAACTCAACACACAGCCATTAATGTCTAAACCGCTGGCAACAAAAGTGAGTACACCCCTAAATGAAAATGTCCAAATTGGGCCCAATTAGCCATTTTTCCTCCCCGGGGTCATGTGATTTGTTAGTGTTACAAGGTCTCAGGTGTGAATGGGGAGCAGGTTTGTTAAATTTGGTATTATCGCTCTCACTCTCTCACACTGGTCACTGGAAGTTCAACATGGCACCTCATGACAAAGAACTTTCTGAGGATCTGAAAAAAAGAATTGTTGCTCTACATAAAGATGGTTTAGGCTATAAGAAGATTGCTAAGACCCTAAAACTGAGCTGCAGCACGGTGGCCAAGACCATACAGTGGTTTAACAGGACAGGTTCCACTCAGAACAGGCCTCGCCATGGTCGACCAAAGAAGTTGAGTGCACGTGCTTTGGGAAATAGACGCATGATTGCTGCCAGCATTGCTGCAGAGGTTTAAGGGGTGGGGGGTCAGCCTGTCAGTGCTCAGACAATGCGCAGCACACTGCATCAAATTGGTCTGCATGGCTGTCGTCCCAGAAGGAAGCCTCTTCTAAAGATGATGCACAAGAAAGCCCACAAACAGTTTGCTGAAGACTAAGGACATGGATAAACTTATTTGGTTCAGATGGTGTCAAGCGTGTGTGGTGGCAATCAGATGGTGAGTACGAAGACAAGTGTGTCTTGCCTACAGTCAAACATGGTGGTGGGAGTGTCATGGTCTGGGGCTGCACAAGTGCTGCTGGCACTGGGGAGCTACAGTTCATTGAAGGAACCATGAATGCCAACATGTACTGTGACATACTGAAGCAGAGCATGATCCCTCCCTTCTGAGAGTGGGCTGCAGAGCAGTATTCCAACATACTAACGACCCTAAACACACCTCTAAGATGACCACCCCCTTGCTAAAGAAGCTGAGGGTAAAGGTGATGGACTGGCCAAGCATGTCTCCAGACCTAAACCCTTTTGAGCATCTGTGGGGCATCCTCAAACAAAAGGTGGAGGAGCGCAAGGTCTCTAACATCCACTAGCTCCGTGATGTCATCATGGAGGCGTGGAAGAGGACTGCAGTGGCAACCTGTGAAGCTCTGGTGAAATCCATGCCCAAGAGGGTTAAGGCAGTGCAGGAAAATAATGGTGACCACACAAAATATTGACACTTTGGACCCAATTTGGAGATTTTCACTTAGGGGTGTACTCACTTTTGTTGCCAGCGGTTTAGACATTAATGGCTGTGTGTTGAGTTATTTTGAGGGGACAGCAAATTTACACTGTTATACAAGCTGCACACGCACTACTTTAAATCGTAGCAAAGTGTAATTTCTTCAGTGTTGTCACATGAAAAGATAGAATAAAATATTGACAAAAATGTGAGGGGTGTACTCACTTCTGTGAGATACTGTATGTAGATCTTTAGTTATCACTAGAGAGATCACAAACTACCTCAAATGAGCTCCATTGGCTAAAAACTATTTTGAAACTCATTATGGCCTCAAGGAGTGCATTTATAAGCCCTAATTCTGGTTGTAAAAGATCCAACTTCTCTGACCTGAAACAGAAGATGCAAATCAGTAATCCGAAAATTCTGTATCCCTTGATGACTGCGTGGGTTCCTCTAAAAACAATGTTCAAGCATCTTGTCTGCATTTGGAAATGTATTACTTATAGTAATTAATCACATTCTATCATTCTTCTGCTGCTTATGAGAAAAACTGCTGAAATCTCATTGGTTACAACAGATCCAGGTCATCCATAAGGTAACATAGCCAGGAAGTTCTGGGGCTCAGCTGCAACCTCCATGGTCGTTCAGTAAACCAGGAGAAGGCAGTCAGTCAAAGCTGAGCCATTGCCACTTCACAAGGGAGGATGAACTTTTAGGCATTTTGGTGTCTCACATAGTCATACCAATACAGACAATACAAATTGGGCAACACATATGTACCTCAACCAAATTTATCACTGAAAGTGAAAATAAAAGAAAACCCAAATTTTGGGTTGACTCCAGAAAAGTAAAGAAGGGAAATTTTCCAATAGGAACACTAGTTCAAGTGACCTGGGGGTTCCCAAGGAATACCCTTAATATGCAGGGATTTTTTCTCACTTCCTGCTTTGTCTATGGGACAGGAAGTGAAGGTAAATCTCTCCAATGAGACACAGGTGACAAAAAATAAACTGAAGGGATAGAACCCTCCGTACCTTTATCCAAAATGAGAAAAAAAAAGTTTTGCCTATAGTTCTACTTTAATCCATCTCAGGGCTACTGTTAAAATTTTTGTTTTTCCAACAAATAGCTCCACAGTGTTAGCAGCAATGTAACAACACTTACTGGTCATGCAGCGTGTCCCTTCTCTCCCTGGCTTTCGATGGCTCCCCAAGCTGACATATCAGTCCAGAAATAAACAATAACTCCCACAGAAAATGCCTTGAGAAATGGCCTGGAGAAAGCATGTTCATGGTTGGCTTTCCCCAGGCAGTAAGGTGAAAGCAGTCATTGAGCCTGAAATATCTCCCTGCATGTACTTTGTCCTTATAGAATCATTCATTCTCACAAACCAGGACACATAGTTAACACAAGTCCTTCGTTCACATTAATTGTTTAACTCAAGTAATGGGAGGGGACAAAGTGCTGACTGGTTACATTTCAAACGTGCGTAAAGTATTCTTGTTTAAAATCCATCAACTTGATGACCTTTGTGACAATTTAGGAGCTGCTATGAGTGTGAATGTTAATAACCTATGGAAGATTGGTGACTCCACTACAGTGTTATCCTGTCCTTCAATGACCCTAACCATAACCTGACATCTCATTGTAACTATTTTGAGGTCCCACTGGTAAACCTATGTACTTTACTTCTCTATTTAAGCAGGCCATAGATGATGTGATTTTCTTTTCTGCAACCACAGCAAATCTTGATTCCCCCTTCACCACAGTTAGTGTTGATGGGGGAATCCCTCCCATGGAGCTATTGTGTTCTCCTGGCAAGGGGTGCCATCCCACCAAGATAACACAGTGATTATTGCTAGTGGCTACAGCTGCTGGCAATCGCATGAAAAATCTGACAGGCTAACTGTACCCAAGTCGTACAACAATCGAATCAGCCTGCCTATAGATTGTTCGAATCTTGGCTGGTCCCTGCTGAGCCATCTATGGTGGGTTTTAGTCAGAATGGTTTAAATTATAGAAACAATTTCTTAGCCCATTATTTTATAATAATTTGCTATAGCCCTTCAAGCCATTTAGTCTTTCAGAATCAACAAAATAAGTAGAAATTGATTTATTCTTTCCTATTACTAACCTTTTTATGTGACAGCACCATTTAAAAGGAAAATACGGAAAATCTTGAGTCACCTCAGTCTAAAATGGGGTCCTTCTATTAAAGCAGAGTCCCCAATTCACATCTGAGTACTCAGTCTTCCCCTCTCTCTTTCACATCATTGCATCAGAAACCTCAGCCCTCCCTTTTATATCAAGGTTCTCAGTCCCTCTTCTTCATCAGAGTCCTCAGGTCTCCCTTTTATATCAATGTCCTCATTCCCTGCCTTTCATATCAGAGTCCTCAGTACCTCCCCCTTCACATCAGAGTCATCAGCCCCCCACTTTCACATCAGAGTCCTGAACTGATCCATTTGCATCATGGAAAAACTGTGCAAAAATATGGGACACAGTGGCAGCCCTGGTGAGCCCAGAAGGTGCTCTGCTTAAGAATGCAATCACATTCCATCTGAAATGCAGGACAGTAAATGACAGCTTACCCTTTGCAATCGCCCTGCTGGAAAATCTCCGGTCGATCTGTGTATTCTGATGGTGGGGAAGTCTCGCTGTCAATGGCAATACAATGATACAGAGGGAGTATTCCCCTATCCACTTCCTACTTGTGAATGAAGGACTCAGGTTAGTTTTTTCTGTTCTGCCAGCGGCCATCAGCTTTATTTATTATAGGTACTTATATGGCACTATCCAATTACACAGTGCATTTACATATATTGTACATTCACATCAGTTCCTAACCCTCAAGCAGCATACAATCTAAGGTCCCTAACTCACATTCATACACATACTAGGGCCAATTAACCTGTCTTTGAAGTGTGGGAGGAAATCAGAGTATCCGGATGAAATCTAAGCAGCCACAGGAAGAACATGCAAACTCTGGGCAGGTAGTGCCATGATTGGGATTCAAACCAACAACCCTAGTACTGCCAGATGATAGTGCTAACCACTTTGCCACTGTGCTTTAGGCAGATTGCTGTTCAATTACAAGCAATTGTTCTGAAGGGGAAAGTTACACAACGTATTTTAGGATGTCAGGTCCTGGACAGCATATTCTAGTCAGCTAATTGTAAAAAAAAAAATTCTACTTTTCCATTAGACTCAAGTTTCCCTTGACTGCTCCAGTATATAATTACACTTTATCTACATGCAAACATCAGTTTAATGATACAGAATATTAATTTGCATTTCATTGGATAGGCCCAATGCAGTCTGGTAAGTGGTAATTAAATAACTGTAGACCTAATCATTTAGTTAAGTTGTACACAGGTCAGAGATGAGAAAATATGTGGTATCCCCAAGTAATCAGGAAATGCATCTTTATAACTGGTGTACAGTTCAACAAATCTGCAGATCACAACAATATCCTATCAACAAAGATAAGATTGATGAGACTTAGTACTCATATTAAATAAACATACGGTACCTTTAAAGGTGAACTGCAGGAGTTACGATATAATTTTTGTATACTTAAATTGGGCTAGCTTGGATCGATATAAATATCCATATCCAATATCCAGAGAGCTACTGCGAATGATGAAAATCACTCTAGTGGTCTCCAATACATACAGTGAAAACCATGGTCTTCTGGGTTCTGTGCAAGCAGCTTCCCCTCTGCACAGTAAACACGGGTCATTCACCTGTCACTCATGCAAGTGGGTCATCCAGCTAGTCATAATGAAATGTCGTCATTGAAAATAAATGGACAACACATGAATCTTTAAGTGTTATGAATCTTTATTCAAGTAAAACCTTCACAACAGGGACCTGGTCTGAAGCACTTTAAAAGAGAAGTGCAGGAATTAAAAAAAAACAAACAAACCTGCACACTCACCTGCTGATGGCTGCAGAATCAATCCAAAAGATAAACGAACGAAACCAGCGCTCCAGTCTTCATACAACCAAGGAGATGCCAAAATGCCAACCGAAGAGGCGCTGCCCCTCTAAGATCGGGAAATCTGACCACTAGTGGAAAAGAACAGACAAGGGCGCACTCTCATCGTGCATTACCGTGGTAGAACACGTGTTTATTGAATAAAAAGAGGATATATACTCACAAACCAACGTGATTAAAAGCAGTATAAGTGGTCCACAAAGACAGTCACAATACTTCTGTGTCTAATGATGCGGATAATCTGACGCGTTTCGGGAGCTGAACCCCCTTACGCAGAGTTCAGCTCCCGAAACGCGTAAGTTTATCCGCATCATTAGACACAGATGTATTGTGACTGTCTTTGTGGACCACTTATACTGCTTTTAATCACGTTGGTTTGTGAGTATATATCCTCTTTTTATTCAATAAACACGTGTTCTACCACGGTAATGCACGATGAGAGTGCGCCCTTGTCTGTTCTTTTCCAGAATCAATCCAAGCTGCAGCTGACCCCCACTGGCTCTAGTGCTGAGAATTGAGCGGTCAAAGACTGCTGACTGCTCAGTTCTTGGGTCTGCTCTAAACACAGAGCGGTGGCTCTCAGTTACTGATCTCTGCTCTGTCCCTCCAGTGCTTATTGGAGTTCCAGGCTGGGAGCGGCTGGCTCAAACTGGCCATATACAAAAAAAATTGCTCAATTGTCCCATCAACACTAATGGGGGAATCCCTCCCGCAAAGCAGTTGTGTTCTTCTGGTGGGGAGACAGGAGGAGCCATCCCCACCGTGAAAACACAGTGATTTCTGTTAGCGGCTATAATAGCCACTAGCAATATTTGCATGTAAAATACGACAGGCTGGTTATTCCCAAGCTGATCAGCCTGCCCATACATAGTTCAAGTCATGGCTGGTTCCTGCTGAATTGGCTGAGATTTGAATCATCTATGGCAGGCTTTAGGCTCTCAGCAATATCCTGAGAGGCTGAGCCAGCTGCTGGTCAGGCTTTTGGGCAAACCCCTTGCATTATTGTTGGGATTCCTGCAGAGCCTGGACTGGATCTGTGATGGCAGTCAACAGTGGGCTTTAGCCTGCTGTTGTGCTGAATCTGGGGTCACGGGAGTGCAGAACTAAGTGCACTACTGTGACCCACAGGAGAAGTATGGCCAAAAGATCTTTGTGCTATACTTCTCCTTTTCTCCTTTAAGGCATCTACTTGACATTTTACTAAAAGCTTTCAAGATGTTTGTGTGCAGTCCATTTATTGTGGATGGAATCACCAGTGCTAGTTTGCATCTCAGTTACCTCCTACAAGGAATTTTGGAAATTCTGAGATATCTCCCTACTGAGGCCCCAAAGATATACAAGGAACCAACAGCTGATTGAACCAACAGCTGATTTAACCTATCAATGACTATGCTAAAATTAAACATCAGTTATTGGTGGACAAAGTTCCGAACAAATGATAAAAAAAGAGAATAAAAAAGTGTTTATTATTTAATTTATTCAATCTAATTCAAATATTTAGGATAAAAAAAAAAAGTCTGGGGTCTTGTTGATCCTTGAAGCTGAATCAATGTGACTGAAGTAGGAGGGTGACGAGTCTGGCAACAATATGCACGTTCAGACTGTTCCCGAGCAGCCGATACCTCTGTTTTGAGGTTATCTTTTCTGGAAAACCTAAGGAGGACATAAAAGGCATTCGATTACAAAAAAAAAAATCAAAAAGATCAAAAAATATAAAAAAAAAAAATAACTTGTGTGCAGAATAAAGCAGCTGCTGTGCCAGTGTGATACCAATTGTAACAAATCAAAGAAAAACAGTAGAAGCAAAGCTAAATCCACCAATGACAAACAATAAATCATCTTCTAATGGAAATGGTGCTTAAAACATTCCAATCACTAAAAAAATGATCACAATGCAAATAAATACACATGCAATGACAATTACTAGATTTTTAAATCATAAAACATTTCCAAAAATACAGTGCAGTCTGAGGGTTGCAGCGACTCAAAAGCTCTGGTAAACTCTGAACAGTGTAAGTGGAGGTGTTCTAAACAGCTCTAACCAGGAGGCTACTGGATGACTATTCAACCTGAGCATGTATGACCATTTATAACCTAAAGGCTCACAATATTTGGTAAGAGGCTTCCCTGAATAGTGACACATGGTGGTGGAAGCACTTTGGTTACTAGGATGTGAATATACGAGGGGCGTTCAAGTTAAACTGGGACTTTTAATTTTACAGATATAAAAGGGATGCTAGCGTAGCGGCACTACACACAGTAGTAAATGGCGAGTGTGTCCATTTACAGATAGGCAGTGCACATGTTGTGGGCCAGTCTAGAAACCGTTAATCAAGATGGCAAACGACAGTGTTAGTGCGTGCATGGAACGGCGTGTGGTGATGAAGTTTCTTATGAATGAAGGAGTAAAAGCCGCTGATATCTAAAGAAGACTTCATGCATAGTACGTTGAGGAGACGCTCAGCCGCAGTAAGACATTTGAATGGTGTAAACATTTCAAAGATGGCCATATGTCCGTTGTATCGTTACATGTGAAGAAACCTGGGAACATCATTTCACTCCAGAATCAAAATGATCATCAAAAGCAGTGTAAGCATGCGGACTCACCACCACCAAAAACATTTCCAACAATTCCGTCTGCAGGTAAAAAAATGGCAAGTGTTTTCTGGGACATATGTAGAGTTATTTATGTGGATTTTCTTCCCTGTGGTGCCACTATTAACAGTGAATATCACTGTCATGTTCTGAGTGATGTGCATATGCATCTGCAGAAAAAACGGCCTAGGTTTGATCACTAAGGGCATCCTGTGTAACAAGATCATACTAATCCCCACACTACATGCACAATGCAGCAACTCAGCTAGGAGGTATTGCCACATCTCCCTTACAGCCCGGACCTCGCTCCGAGTGATTTCCACCTGTTTGGACCCCTAAAAGAATTCCTCAGAGGTCAGCATTTCAGCACTGATGAGGTGAAGCAGGCTGTCCTAGGATGGTTCAGGCGTACTGACAAATCTTTCTATGCTGAAGCTTTCCAGGCATTACTTAAACGCAGGGATAAGTGTATAAATGTAGCAGGGGAGTATGTAAAAAAATAAATGCAGTTTCTACTCCTTGAACTTTGTTCTTTTATTATATAAACTCTAAAGTCTCAGTTTGACTTGAACGCCCCTCGTACATTGGGTCAACGCATGAACTGCTGCTGTTCACATGTGCTTATTGCGCTGTAGTTTGTGTACATGTTTTATGGTTTAAAAACATAGTAATTGTCATTATATGTGTGTATTTTTTTGAATTTGTGCATATTTTTTAGTGTTTGGAATGTTTTAAGCACCGTTTTCATTAGAGGGTGTCTGATTATTTGTCATTGGTAGATGTAACGCTGCTTTTACTGTTGTTCTGTTTGGATTATTTAGATTGTTTTTGATATCATTTTCACTGTATGTGTGTTTTAAAACACAGAATAAAATCCTTTGCAGCCCCTAATAGCAACTGGATAAGTCCTTTAATCAATGATCTACAATGTATTTTTAAAGGAAACCTTTGTATTTTGTTCCTTTCAAAAAGTGTGCAATCATTTTTTAAGAAAGAAATCTATGTTATCTGCTAAGATCAGTCATGGCGAGATACTTTACTTTAGTTTGCACTAGATATGGCGCAATACTTTACAGCTGAGGCCATCTACAGCTCAAGTTACTTCCGTCTAGACCCAGATATGCCTCAGTTTTCCACAGTAGGATAATATATTACTTGGACTCTACACTAAATGGTTTGGCATAACAATCTAGAAGTTTCTGCAATAATGCATGAATTACTTGTCACCAAATCTGTTACTGAAATGCTGAATCAAGTAATATTTCTAAATTGACTACAGTGTTTGTCTGTAGTGTCAAAGGTTGTCTCTCCCCATCCTACACATTCCCAGTGGCCAGTAAGATTATAGACCATAGTTATGGGCCAAAAGGCCAGCCCTACACGCTGGAAGAATCCATATTTATATATAGCGGATGTAGCCGGGGGACATGGTCCTTCCCGGAATGCTGAGGAGACCACGTGGGAGATGCCATTTTATGCCTTAGGCTTTATGGTGTCTGGCCGAATCGGGAGGTGGACAATTTCACACACCTGGCAACCATTAATTGTGTTTGGGGTGGAGATTGATCCCTATCTATACATACAGTGCTCAGCATAAATGAGTACACCCCGTTTGAAAAGTAAGATTTTAATCAATATCTCAGTGAACACTGTATGACCTCCATGATTTGTAAGGACAGCACCAAGTCTCCTAGGCATAGAATGAACAAGTTGGCAACATATTGCAACACCGAACTTTTTTCATTCTTCAAGAACGACCTCTTTTAGAGCCTGGAAGGTGGATGGGTTCAGATCACAAGATATACTTTGCCACTGAATCACTTTCACCCTGTTCTTATTCAGAAATGCAACAGTGGCTTTAGATGTGTGTATTGGATCATTGTCAGGTTGGAAAAGTGCACAACGAACCAAGGGCACGGAGTGATGGTAGCAACTTCTCTTTGAATATAGAGCAATACATCAGTGAATTAATTATACCACCAGTGAATTGCAGCTCCCTGACACCAGCAGCACTCATGCAGCCCCAAAGAAGGATACTGACACCAGCATGTTTCACTGTAGGTACCATGTATTTCACCTGTGCGATGCCATACAGTTTTGAAGCCATCAGGTCCAAAAACATCTTGGCCTCATCACTTCAGAGTACAGAATCCCAGTAGTCGTCTTCTTTTTCAGCATGGGCCCTGGAAAATTCTAAGCAGGCTTTTTTGTGCATGGGCTTTAGGAGGCTTCCTTCGTGGACAACACCCATGCATGCCATTCCTCTGCAGTGTATGCTGTATTGTGTCACGGGAAACAGTCACCCCAGTTTGGCTACTTCTTTAGCTAACTGCAGTGAACTTGCATGGCGATTTTCTTCAACCCTTCTCATCAGAAGATGCTCTTGTCAAGGTGTTAACTTCCATGGATGGCCTGGACATCTCTGTGTGATGGTTGCAGCTCCATCTTTGTTACATTTTTGTTTCACTTTTGTTAAGTATTCCGGCTGATAAGCTTTAGTGATCTTCTTGTAGCCTTCACATTTCTTGTGTAAAGAAATTATTTTCTTTATTAGGCCTTGTGACATTTCTCTTCCACGTGGTGCCATTGCTGACAGCATGAAATGGGAAGGGGTTTTCTTGTTAAGTAATGCCCTTTTATAGTCAACTGTCTGCTGGAAACCTGTTTAATGAATAATTAGATTCACTTGTAGTTGAATTCTTATTATTTAGGATTTTGTTGTCTAAAATTTAGCTTTGCTCCTAAGACTTTCATTGGAGTGTATTCATTTTTGCAACATGGTCTTCGATGACTTTTGTTAGGAAAAATACTTTATGTGTGCAAATTAACAAATCTTGTTTGCGATCAATGGTCCGCATTTGTGGGAGTATTTTGTAGTATAGTGTCCCTTAGAAAATGTTGATTCTGAAAGGAAAGTCAAGGTTTTCTGACAAATCTGTTGGGGTGTATTCATTTATGCTGAGCACTGTATATAGGATACCTTCTCAATTTGGGTTTCACTTGCACTCAGACTGGTCCGCAGTATACATCACAGTAAGGTAATAACATACTCCTTGGTGGACTTTAAATCACTCAGGAGTTTTCTAATTTTCTTTTGTAGATCCTTTTCAAAATGGTGAATAAGCCAACTGAATAAAGGAATTGGAGAGTCCTTTTCTGGCCAAAAAAAAACCCTTATTGGGCATTATATTCATTTTCTCTGTAAACTATAGAGTGGACCTCATAACTCATCCCAGCATAGTGATGGGCCATTATATATTTTTGATTTATACCTATACTGGGCACTTGTATGTGCCTCAAAGCTTTAGGATACTTGACAGGTAATATATATATACATATGCATATACAATATGTCCTTCTCTTTCAAGCATTCCTTAATTATTGACCTCAAGACATTGCCTTTAATATTCAGCAAGAATTTTACTGATGTAGTAACTGCTTTTTACCCTCTATGTCCTTTATTTGGTCAGTATGGTTGACACATGGCTCACCAGCCTGAGCACATGTATTATCCAATCTGATTTATCTGTATTCATAGAACGAAAAACATTTTTCTCTATTTGAACCCCCTTTTTGGTACAGGTGTGTGATCTCCTCACTTCCTGATGCGGCCTTTGGCCTGGCTCCTGGGATTGTCCTCTGTGGAGTGTGATCGGGGTGCTTGGAAAAACACCTGTTTTTAGTTGCTCTGGTGTTTGTCCATTATCCCCAAAACTGCAAGGTAATTACTCTATGTACACGTGGAGCACATTTAGTCAATGTTCAGGACTGAAGTCAGTATACCTTATATTATTTGCATAGTATGTGATGTTCTAAATAAGATTTATTTTTCAGTTCAGATACCCTTAACCACTTTCCCTCCAGAAGATTTACCCCCTTCCTGACCGGACAATTTTTTGCGTTATGGTTCTGCGTTACTTTAACTTACAATTGCGCGGTCATGCAACGCTGCACCCAAATGAAATTTATGTCCTTTTTTTCCCCCACGAATTAAGTTTTCTTTGGTGACATTTGATCACCTGTGCGGGTTTTATTTTTTAGCACTATAAAAAAAGTCAACAATTTTGAGAATAAAACAATATTTTTTACTTTTTGCTATTAAACATGTCCAGTAAAAATTTTGTCATACATTTAGGCCAAAATGTATTCTGCTACATGTCTTTGCTTTGAGGCGATCAAAGGGTTAACTGTGTGCTGTTTTACTGTGGGCTGTGTCTGTGCTTTCAACTGTAAGCACACTGCTTTGCATGGCTCTGCTATGCAGAATCATGCAAAGCAGTGTGCAGGAGCTAACAGGGGAGAGAACTGTATTGTTTGCATACAGCTCTCTCCCTCCGTCCATAATGCTCCGCAATCACCATGTAGCTGCGAGTAATCACTGGTCGGGACCCGGTGATTGACAGCCAAAGCCGCGAATAGCAGCGTGGGTAGGGCACGCGAGCTCCCCCTACACAGAAATGCAAAATCGCATATATATATATATGTGATTTTGCACACCCCTGCCGCCCTGTAGCAGTATATCTGCTATAGGGTAGTGGGAAAGCGGTTAATCTCTCTGATGATGATTGTAAACACTGTATATCGAAACGCATTTGAGTTTCTTCTCAAGGCAGAAGTATAATATGTGAAATTCTTGTGTAATCTTTCTGCCACTAGTAGGGTTATCTTTGTATAGCATTGGGGACCTATTGTACCAGAACTCATATTTTAAGCACTTGCTTTATTTATTTATTTTTAAATCTTGTATAAATAAAAGATATCGTTATCGTTTATTGTTGTACTTTTTGATTTATTTGTGCTGCCGAAAATTCCAAGGGGGGAATTATTGTTGGACAATTTGTTTAGGACAAGCAGCATATCTGTCTCTATGTGATTCTTTTTCCTAAATCCATATTTACATATTAGATCTCCTGAGGTGCATGAGAAGGTGATTGAAGGTATGTGCATATGCATGTACCTTACATATTGATAGAACTATAACTAATAAACAGCAGAATACATACTAAAAGTGTTTTGCCTGGACCTTTGAGATCCAGGACAGACCTGTTAAATTCTAATGGATGGTGCTGACCAACCAGAATCCATCTGGTCCCTCCCAGCAGCACAGAACCAAGAAGAGAGAGTAGCAGGGATGTGAAATCCCTGGACCAGCGGAGTGGCAGTGGGAGCCCTGACAGCTACAGATCGAAACAGGTAAGTACAGCGGGAACTAGAGGGTGGGGAGGGTGTCCAGTGTTAGGCCACCTTTTTACAGTTTTTTTTTTTTGTAAAGGTGAACCAAATATTTAAAGTGGTTGTAAAGGCTCTAGGTTTGCACGAAGGTAAAAAACCTGTGTACAGCAACACCCTAAAACTTACCTGAGCCCCATCTCAATCCAGCGATGTGCATGAGAGCATCGGCTCTCTCAATTCTCTCCCTCCTCATTGGCTCAGACAGCAGTGGTATCCGCTACTGTCAATCACAGTAAAATACCATCACACTATAAAATGAATCCTCAAGACATTAGATCCCCAACTGTAATAAGAAATGAAAGATGAAAAAAAATTAATAAACCTGAGAGAACCGCCGTGTTTATCTACCATGAAACAAAACCGAAAGATAAATCAGCTGGCTATGGCTCAACCTCAAATATGCAAAAAAGCTTTTATGTATATAGGAAGCCCAGAGGACAACTCAACACATAAAAATATTTATATGTGTTGAGTTGTCCTCTTGCCTTCCTATAAACATATAAGCTTTTTTTGGGCTACCATATTATATTTTTGCATATACAGTGGGGCAAAAAAGTATTTAGTCAGCCACCAATTGTGCAAGTTCTCCCACTTAAAAAGATAAGAGAGGCCTGTAATTGGCATCATAGGTAGACCTCAACTATGAGAGACAAAATGAGAAAAACAATCCAGACAATCACATTGGCTGATTTGGAAAGAATTTATTTGCAAATAAACATCACTGCTCTAGAGGAGATCTGCATGGAGGAATGGGCCAACATACCAGCAACAGTGTGTGCCAACCTTGTGAAGACTTACAGGAAACGTTTGACCTCTGTCATTGCCAACAAAGGATATATAACAAAGTATTGAGATGAACTTTTCATATTGACCAAATACTTATTTTCCACCATAATTTGCAAATAAATTCTTTCCAAATCAGCCAATGTGATTGTCTGGATTGTTTTTCTCATTTTGTCTCTCATAGTTGAGGTCTACCTATGATGCCAATTACAGGCCTCTCTCTTTTTAAGTGGGAGAACTTGCACAATTGGTGGCTGACTAAATACTTTTTTGCCCCACTGTATGAGGTTACGCCATAATCAGGTCTTTTATCTATCGGTTTTACTACTGTCAATCATAGTCCGTGATCCAATAAGGAGAGAGTGGGGGTGGGCCTAGCCATGCTCTCTGAATGGACACACAGAGCAGTGGCTCGGGTGCCCCCATAGCAAGCTGCTTGATCTGGGGGCAATCAGCAGGGGAAGGAGCCAGTAGTGCCAGTAGGGGACCCGGGTAGAGGAAGATTGGGGATGCTCTGTGCAAAACCATTACACAGAGCAGGTAATTCTTTACCTTGAATCACTGTAACTGTGAACTAATTTCATGAATGCCGATGCAGTATGTATATAAATAAGAGGTTTTTTTTACATATCTTTCTGAAGTTCTTGTTAAATGTGGTTATCACATTCCATATTTTCTTTGCTGTTTATCACACATACCAAAATCTGCTGCAAATCCGTGAAGATTTGCAATTTCTCTCGGTGTGAAGTATCTCAGTTTCATTGTGGAAAGTTTAGCGAGTTTCTCCTCGTCAGATAATGTTTCCAGTGATTTATACACAGAGCTGATCTGCATCACAATAGGAAAAAAAGACACATGAGGGCCCAGAACCCATAAATTAGAGTAATAAAACGCAAACCATAAAGCGATATTTCAGTTGTCCTCAAATCTGGCTCCATTTTATAATATCACAGTTCCTTTTCTGCTTTGACAAGCACCATTCAGAATAACATGTCAACATTCTCCCAATAAATGTATCCCAGCCAACTAGTAGACAGAGTTTGTGAAAAGCGCAGAGACAGTTTCCTGCCCACTTGGCTGAACATTTAACTCATTCACTTAATGAGAGTGCCATTGTTTAGAAGCAATAAAGCGTACAGTGACACAGACAGGCCCCGGCTGCCAACATGCTTCGTATATAAAGTTGTTACTAGCCTATCAGTTATTATAGCCGGGATTTCAATAAAGATAATGATCTTTACCCGCCAAACAAGCTCATCTACTGAAAAAGCTGTCTAGCGCCAAGGACCACTTAATGCACAGTGGAAAAACAATAGTCCCAGAGCACAAACAATGGTTTTATAGTTGTTCACAAAAGTAAAGTGGTTCCACCAGTAGTTTACACTGTCATTTGTTACAGATGATCAACTACTACAGAGAAAAATGTTACGTTTTTATTGGCGGGGCTGTTCAGCTCTTCAACCATTTAAAACAATATAAAAAAATCATGAAAAAAACACAGACTTTTCTAAATTGATCAATGTGGTAAAAAGAATTGATACTGTAGATAAAAAGGTATAAATGTAATTTTCTAATTTGTGCTGTGTATTAGGATTCCACATTTGTGTTACTGATTCCAATTCTCCTGTGATGGTTTGGTTCTGAGTGGATAATAATTAATAAAACAATATATATATATATATATATATATATATATATATATATATATACATACACACAGTATATATATATATATATATAATTTTTTTTTTAACACACACAATTATTGTATAAAGTATTTTAAAGTTATTTACAAAGCTTTTTTTTTTTCAATTCTGCATTTTTTTTTATGTAACATACACACAAAAACTCATGAATAAAATGAAAGAGGTTCAAATATTAATGTTTGGAAAAATAAACAAAAAAAAACAAATAGGGAAAAATTGGTAAACTGGAGAAGGGGAAGAAGGAGTTAAAGTGGTATTAAACCCAAAAGCAAACAATTACTATATTGCAACTTAACAATCCTTAGATGTGGTGGCTGAATTAGTTTTCTTTTTTGTTCCTTTATTTTCACCAGGTGGTCTGGCTAGTAAGTCTGTTGTTTTTTTAACAGAAAAAGCTTGTGATGGTCAGCTTTTATTCATATAGCCAAAACCTTTATCACAAAAGGAAAATAACTATTGCTGTAACTGCTTAAAACGCGTTGGCTTCAATTTGTTAGTGCTTCTAAATCTGCTAGTACATCCAACATGCATCTCCACCCAGACTGAAATGTGAATGAAAAGATGGGTTACTGGCCAGATCACCAGGTGAAAAAAACAGAGGGAAAAAAGGCTAAAAAAGAAAACGAATGCAGCCACCACATCTAATGTTTGGTAAGCTGAGTTTTTGGTTTATTATCATTTTAATTAAGCTGATGGGTAAACCACGTGTTAATAAGTGATTTAATGGGAGCACATTTTATTAAAACAAAAAAAAACCTTTGCAAGGTTGCTTTAAAGCTGAATTCCAGGAATTCAGCCACTTTGATAAAAATGCAGGCATAATATGAGTTAAGTGGGCTTATCTCTTGAATTTAAATCTCACAGTTTTAGGGAACTCTTGGAGGATAGCTCTGGTCAAAGGAATGAGCTTTGGTCTCAAGCTATCAGGGCTCTGAGAGGAGAGGCACTGTGTGCACACACACAGCATCTCTGCCCGCCCCTCCCATCTTCTCCCCATTCACAGAAGCCTTTGTGAATGAGTTCACAAAATGTAAAGGCTTCTGTGAATGACCAGCAGAGGTTAGGGGCAGACACAGCAGCTACATGCACTCTGCAGAAGGTCATGTTGGAGCTCTGGAACTATAGCCATAGCTATCTTTCTGGAGCACCATATAACTGTCAAATGTAAATGAAAGAGACAAGTTCACCATGTGGCATGCACTTCATTGGACTTAACTCATAGAATGCCTTTAGTTCAACCATGACCAGTGTAAATGCACCCTTAGGCTCCATTCATATCTGGCTTTTTGTCATGTGGAAAATGTGCTACAAATGCACTGTGAAAAAATGCGCCACGCTCCACTCCAAAAATGATTATTTGGGGTATTTGATGCACATAGAGCAGGCCATTCAAGTGAATGGGCTGCCACATGCATGATGAACAAAAAGCTCAAAAAACATGCAAAGAAAAACGTGAGTTCCTGATACGCTTAGGTGTGAATGAGGTCCTAGACTCCTGATACAGTCAGTGATGTTTCCAAGCAATGTACCAAATCAGAATGTCTCTTTAAGCAATTGCACAGTGTCCAGCATTAGGCTTAACCATTCAGGTATGAAAGTTTACCTCTACATCTGTTGCCATCTGTAAGACAGAACCCGTTCCTTCTACATAATGCCCATATCTAAAGAGGAAGGGATTGAGACGTTGAAATGATTAATTTTCAGTCTTCCATGCAACCATAAAGAAATGTTGATAAAACAATACTTTTAGCAATAGCCAATTAGGAACACAGAGTATACTGTATGCAAACTATACAAAGAAAAAATCTATCTAAACAGCAGAAAAACTGATAAAATATATCTAAAACACAGAAAACACTATAAAGTCAGCTACTATCTATATTAATCTGAGTGCAAGATGTCCCTCACCAAGAAGCAACCAAAAAAGATGTTCAGAGGTGTATTGATTTTTTTCGTAACTAAATTTTCAAAAGTGGACTTGGAATTAGACACCCAATTTAGAAAATCTCTTTAAAAAAGGTTTTCCATGCATGCATCTAATTTGTACAGCAGTCCTCACTTGGTATATTTGCATTGAACATTTTTAAATTCAATACTGATTCTCTATGAGGAATAATATATCACATCTGCATCCAACTTTTTATTTTTCATAATAACAAACTGCAGCTATAAACTGCATATTTTTGGATCTTCGGATACTTCAGATTTTCAGAGTTGATGTGCTTCCGATGGGAGTTCCTGACCTGATCTCCTTCCTGCATCATTATGGTTAATCAGCCAAGCACAGCCCATGGAATTTTGTGACTGTATGATGATAGAGCAGCAACAAACTGATGAGATTATCCCTCTACTCTCTCCTCTTTCAGCAGGTTCCTTGTCAGCACATGTGAAAAAGACATCTGACTGTCTCCCAGTGCTGTTCCCCCCTCTCCCTGTCTGGGTGCTGCTGTAACATATAGTACAAAGATCTAATATCTAGTCAAATTCAGGCATTTTTACCAGTTGTTTTAAAATACATGTATATATATATATATACACATATTTATATATATACATACATATATACAACTATATTTAATAGGCTTTTCTTTTACCAGCCAGCTTTAAAATGTCATTCTGGGATGGAGTTACCCCTTACATGCTGCCATGTTGCACACTCACCCTTTTGTGAAGCAAATTGACCTTCGGCATGTGGGTTTTACAATATCCAGGATTAAAGCATATCTCAGTAATGACTTTGGAGGCAGAAGGTATTGGCTGATCTCTTCAGTGTTCTCTTCTAAAAAGTCTTGTAGAGTCTGTATAGAGGAGTCATTGTCCTGACTCTGTTTTCTCTGCAGGTCCTTAGCCGTTTCCAACTTGTATACGAATCCTCCATCTGGGCACTGGGCGCTGCTTGCAGCTTTCTTCTGATCTGTGTCTGTTTGCGGGTGCTCTTCCAAACCCAAATCACTGCCAGTTCTTGTTGATTCTGATTCATTTGTACTAGGAAAAGTTTCAAGAATCTAATATGGAAAAGTATATTGGTATATAGATGTGTTAATTTGAGCCTAAAATAAGTCTGTACTAGTCATGGTATACAGATGTTTGAATAAGTGGTGGTAATTATACAAGAGGCATTCAAGTCAAACCGACACTTTTGATTTTACATAATAAAAACACATTTTAAGGAGTGGAAACTATATTTATTTTTCAACATACTCCCCTGCTACATGTATACACTTATCCCAGCATTTAACTAATGTCTGGAAAGCTTTGGCATAGAAAGATCTGTCAGTATGCCTGAACCATTCTAGCTTCACTTCGTCACCATTGCGTTCACCGTTCCCACAAAAAAATTTGTCTCTTGTGCAATTTTATGACAGGTTATGTGTCTATTATCCAGTATCAGGCGTTCAATGCGCTGAATGATCACAGGAATGACTGCTGTGGGCTGGGAACCACCAGGGCCAGGATCGTCACTGACGGACGTACGGCCATCTTTGAAATGTTTACACCATTCAAATGTCTTACTGCGGCTGAGTGTCTCATCACCGCACTGTGCTTGAAGTCTCCTGTAGACATCCGTGGGCTTTACACCTTAGTTCACAAGAAACATCATCATTACACGCTGTTCCATGCATGCACTAACACTGTTGTCTGCCATCTTGATTAACAGTCTCTGGACTGGCCCATGACATGTGCTCCGCCTATCAGTAATAGGACACACTTGCTACTTACTACTGTGCGTAGTACCGCCGCGCTAGCATCCCTTTTTATTCCTGTAAAATTAAAAGTCCTGGTTTGACTTGAATGCTCCTCATATATTGAACCAAGTGTACCTGGACTGAGGTTGGTGGCCCCTCTAATTGTGTAGTGACTAAGAAAGGCACCTACAGGGCCACAAATAAGGAAAGTGTTAATTTGATCACCATTTTCACCTTTAAATCAGTTGTGTTGGTGAAAAAGGTAGGCTTTAGTAAAACATTTTTCTACAAAATTGTCAATAGGTCCCATAAACTTAAAAGCTGCCCTACACATGGGTTGCATATTTGTCAAGGTAGCTCATTTAGATATTCTATATTTCAGTAATGAGGCTGCATATGTGCTGTCACCATTTAAAAGAGAAGTATTAGATTTTTTTTTTCAATCATACTTACCTACAGTATCTCACAGAAGTGAGTACACCCCTCACATTTCTGTAAATATTTTATTACATCTTTTCATGTGACAACACAGAAGAAATGACATTTTGCTACAATGTAAAGTAGTGAGTGTGCAGCTTGTATAACATTGCAAATTTGCTGTCCCCTCAAAATAACTCAACACACAGTCATTAATGTCTAAACCGCTGGCAACAAAACTGAGTACAAAAAAACTAAAAAATTCTTCCTGCGCCAAGTTAAACACCCTACTACAGGATCTATCCTGCTGCTGTGCAATGTGGTGAACACAAAATGTGATAAATATAAATAAACAGCGCAAACATAGACCTTTAAATCAAATCAATATACAAAGTGCAAACATATATAAAAAATTATATTAATAGTGAAGTCCATCATGGTTAATAGACAACAAAAGTTCAGAAATCTCAAAAAAATATTTTGTGCAAAAAAAATTTTTTTCCCATTCTTCTTCTAATGTAAAGAAAAAAACTTCCACCTTCCACCCGTGCAAACCAACATCAAATGCACTCACCAGATTTAGGTGAATGAAACGCCTTTTAGGAATTTATATGGGATCCTAAACCCTCTTCCGTATCCACTCTATAGGAATCCTCACCTTCAGTGTAGGCTCCACCATACAACCGGGGAGAGAAAAATCTCAGATAGTGTAATATTGCAAAATACCATTTATGAATAAAATCAAGGATTAAGGCCACTCACATTTAAATCACTTTAAAAAGGCATATTTATTAGGACAAGCTTCTTCCAGATGGACAATGAATGTAAGACAACCTCCCATGGAATCTCACATCACAGCTCCAGGATACAGCAGAAGTTCCACAGAGACCAAACATACACAGATCCCAAAAGATGGCCGCTGGAACGCACCGCTCAGCGTGCGCTCCACTCACCGGAAGTGACGTCAGATGTACGGGGTAACAACCGGAAATGCGTCAACGCGTTTCGCCCCTCCCATCGGGCGTTCCAGCGGCCATCTTTTGGGATCTGTGTATGTTTGGTCTCTGTGGAACTTCTGCTGTATCCTGGAGCTGTGATGTGAGATTCCATGGGAGGTTGTCTTACATTCATTGTCCATCTGGAAGAAGCTTGTCCTAATAAATATGCCTTTTTAAAGTGATTTAAATGTGAGTGGCCTTAATCCTTGATTTTATTCATAAATGGTATTTTGCAATATTACACTATCTGAGATTTTTCTCTCCCCGGTTGTATGGTGGAGCCTACACTGAAGGTGAGGATTCCTATAGAGTGGATACAAAAGAGGGTTTAGGATCCCATATAAATTCCTAAAAGGCGTTTCATTCACCTAAATCTGGTGAGTGCATTTGATGTTGGTTTGCACGGGTGGAAGGTGGAAGTTTTTTTCTTTACATTAGAAGAAGAATGGGAAAAAAATTTTTTTTGCACAAAATATTTTTTTGAGATTTCTGAACTTTTGTTGTCTATTAACCATGATGGACTTCACTATAAATATAATTTTTTATATATGTTTGCACTTTGTATATTGATTTGATTTAAAGGTCTATGTTTGCGCTGTTTATTTATATTTAAAACTGAGTACACCCCTAAGTGAAAATGTCCAAATTATGCCCAATAAGGTTGGTTATCTGAAGAACACATAGGCCTGGGCAGGCTCTAAAATGACTGATGTGGTACATACTATGCGGATGTTCAGGACTTGCAGTTATGCACAGCTGAGGATCAGACGTACTAAACTGCTAATGGATGACCAGCTTGAAACACAGGTTAAATCTTAAAAAATAACTAGAGTAAAAGGGCCTCTGTATCCCACCTTCATTCATTATATATATATATATATATACACATATACACACACACACACACACACACACACACACACACATACATACATATACACACACACACGTACAGTATATTAATCAATATCTCAATGAACACAAGAATAATTTATAAAATTGTGACAAAACTGAGTTTTAAAGAACATTTGTTTAGCTCATTACATGAAAGTAAGGTTAATAATATAATGTAGATAACAAAATCTTCGGATTTACTCAAATTTGTTGATGCAAAAATGAATACACCCACAACAAAAACTACTACATCTAGAATTTTGTATGACCTCCATGATTTGTAAGGACAGCACCGAGTCTGCTAGGCATGGAATGAACAAGTTGGCGACATTGCAACATCGATCTTTTTCCGTTCTTCAAGAACGACCTACTTTAGAGCCTGGATGCTGGATGGAGAGTCTCTTCTGAATTCCTCATAGGTGTTCGATTGGGTTCAGATCAGGAGACATACTTGGCCACTGAATCACTTTCACCCTGTTCTTCTTCAGAAATGCAACAGTGGCCTTAGATGTGCATTTTGATCATTGTCATGTTGGTAAAGTGCACGAGGACCAAAGGCACAGAGTGATGGTAGCATCTTCTCTTTCGATATAGAGCAGTACATCTGTGAATTCATGATACCATCAATACAGCTCCCTGACACCAGCAGCACTCATGCAGCCCAACAGAAGGACACTGCCACCACTATGCTTCACTGTAGGCACCATGCATTTTTCTTTGTACTCCTCACCTTCGTGACGCCATACAGTTTTGAAGCCATCAGGTCCAAAAACATTTATCTTGGTCTCATCACTCCAGAGTACAGATTCTAAGTAGTCTTCTTTTTCAGCATGAGCCCTGGCAAATTCTAAGCAAGTGTTTTTGTACATGGTCTTTAGGAGAGGCTTCCTTCGTAGACGAAACACCCAAGCATGCCATTCCTCTACAGTGTACACTGTATTGGGTCACGGGAAACAATCACCCCAGTTTGGCTTTCTACTTCTGTAGCTAACTGCAGTGAACTTGCATGGCAATTTTCTTCAACCCTTCTCATTAGAAGATGCTCCTGTTGAGGTGTTAACTTCTGTGGACAGCCTGGACGTCTCTGTGAGATGGTTGCAGTTCCATAATTGTTAAAGTTTTGTATCACTTTTGCTACAGTATTCTGATAAGTAACGTTTTGCTGATCTACTTGTAGCCTTCAACTTTCTTGTGTAAAGAAATTATTTTTTCTCAGGCCTTGTGATGTTTCTCTTCCATGTGGTGCCCATGCTGACAGCATGAAATGGGAAGGGGAATTCTTTGTTAAGTTACACCCTTTTATAATTAACTGTCTGTTGGACACCTGTTTAATGAATAATTAGACTCACCTATTGTTTAATTCTTGTTAATTAGGATTTTGTTGTCTAAAATGTAGCTTTGCTAATTAACAAATGTTGTTTGCAATCAATGGCCCGCAACTGTGGGAGTATTATGGTTATAAGAGGTTATGACCCAGGATTCTCATCTAGGCGTGTTGAGGGGCTCCAGGGACCTTGTGTCATATAGAGGAAACTGACTTTTGAGTTTTCCTGGTTTGGGACCTGGAGCCCAGAGATTTTGTAGAGATCTGGGAGGGATGAAATCTCCACTCCTGGGCCCTGGTTCTCAGAACTACCAGCACACTAAATGGTCAGGTGTGTGCTGGGGTTTTAGTAGTGGTATTGAACCTAGCCATGTTTCTGTGCTCCACCGCCGGTGGACAGAGGTGGAAGGCTCCACCTAGGAGAGAGGTAGGAGTCACAGCAGTAAGGGGCTGCAAGGTATGTGCTGAGAGTTTCTGATAAGATTGTCTGGAGAACACAGACAGACCAGAGCCTAGAAGGTAAGGCCGGAGTAGTAGTGTCAAATGTGTAAGCCAGAAGGCTGAATGTGGATGCAAGACAGAGAAATGCTGAACACTCCAGTGAGGGAAACTCTAATTTTAATTTTCTGAAACTTTGTGAAACCCTTAAAAAAGGAGAAAAATCAAGTGGCGGTGTCCTTAAAAGCTCTTGCAGCTAGTTCTCACAATATATAAAACAAAAAAAAGAATGTCAGGTAATATCTGATAATAAATTATATGTTCCAGTTCTTATTGATACCTCCAAGTGCCTGTACAACAGAGGTCAGTTTTTCTATTCAGATCACCTGGTTTCTAAAATCCTAGAGTGCCCTGGAATGCAAAATTCTCCATCTTCCCCGGTAAAGAGTCTGGCCCTAATGCCACCCATGACCAACTACTAGCCAGTGATGCTTCCCAACACATGTACTGCCCATCTGTAAGGGTAGGGAGCCTAGATTTCCAGCATGCAGGATCCAGAGAACTTGGATGGAATTGGAAAAATTACTTGATGTGCAGATAACCAGAGGTAGCGGTTCACAGAATCTTTTTCATTTTAAGTTTGCCTAAACTGAAAAATAGGTTCTAAGCCTACTTTTTTATATGTATTTCAATTATCTGATTCTAATGCTGCATTAGCATTAAAGCCTGAAAGTCATTTAATGTTTTTAGTGTAGGCTAAAGGCTAAGTGGAACTGCTATTCAGATGGTTTAATCAAAATATGTGATTGTGACAATGTACTCAGTTAATGGCTGCATTCAGAGACAAAGTCAGATATAATTACTTCAATGGCAAGCAGATTAAGAATGCACTTCGTACATTTACAGACCACCCACCAAAGCATGGACAAAACCTACCATAACTGCAAACCAATTAAAAATCCAGTCTAGTAGTTATGTACTTGTCTAATTAAATACCAAAATCATGCAGTTACTTCCTCCACATATAAACCCACGCGGCATTTTATAGACAGAGAGTCCTATGACTGTGCTGTACTTACTAGATGTCTAAAGGGTAACAAAACACAAACCAATACAATGATAAACAGCCTTCTGTACATCAGACGGTAGATCAACTAACATAATGCTTAAGGCAGGAAGTCCATTATTCTGAATTTTGCTAAATCAAGTCTAGTAATATGTGGATTGTTCTCATAGGCCGGGTGTCTGCAACCCGCGGCTCCAGAGCCGCATGCGGCTCTTTTTCACCTTGGCTGCGGCTCCGGAGCACACTGCCCACCAGGTGACAGGCAATAGGGCAGCAATGGGCAAACTACGGCCCGGCGGACCTTTTAATCCGGCCCACGGAGCTAGGCTCCCGCTAGGCTCCTCTCACAGTCCGCCCTGAAGACCGGTGTAGCATGAAAATCTGTCTCCTATGAGGATCTGTCCCCCTCTACGTATTTGCGCATGTGCCGGAGATCGCCGATCGGCTGCTAATGCCTGAAACTGGCACATGCGCAGATACGTCGAGGGGGACAGATCCTCATAGGAGACAGATTTTCATGCTACACCGGAACGGCGCGGGAACACGGCGAGAGGAACGCGCGGAGCAAAGGTAAGTGAATTGACACAGGGGGGACTTAATATGGGGGATGAATTAATATGGGGGATGAATTACTATAGGGGGGATGAATTACTATATGGGGGATGAATTACTATATGGGGGATGAATTACTATGGGAGATGAATTACTATATGGGGGATGAATTACTATATGGGGGATGAATTACTATATGGGGGATGTATTTTCAGTTTTAAAAATGTGGCTCTCAAAATAAATTTCAATCGTGGTTTTGGCGAGATTTGGCTCAGTTGAAAAAAAAGGTTGCCCACCACTGACCTAAGGCTATGATTGTGATTATGACGATACACTGTGGCCCTGATTAACCCTTTGCTTACTGGGCCCTTAAACCCCCTTCATGACCAGAGCGCTTTTTGCAATATATGCAGTGTCGGATTTGTTTTAAATGTTGCAATGGTTTTGCGGCTCCCAGTCTTTTTTTCCCTCTCGGAAACGGGTCCAAGTGGCTCTTTATGTCTTAAAGGTTGCAGACCCCTGTCATAGGCTATCTGTGCTTTAATGCCTTCTATAGACAGCGCCACCAGACATGATTATGAAGGTGCGATCCAAGAAAAGAGGAAGCAGCTACTTTATCTCTGGAAATCCCAAAGCAATATAAGCAGATACAAGAAATTAAATAGTGCTCCCTTACACCATTACAATATACCCTCCCAAATGTGTGCAAACCCCTACAGGTATACAAAACATGAAAAATGTTGCTAAAGTGCAAAACAAAGTGCTATATGCAAACATACACTAAAAAAAGTGTCATATTCATAAATGACTCACATTATCTAATTCATATACAAAATAATTGTGCATACCCCATCAAAATCATATCAAATTCATACAACAAATTATGCAAAAATATATCTTAAATGTATATCCAAAAGTTATATATAAAAAGATTGTGATGAAAATTCCATCAATTCATACATTTAATTCTTGTGCTTTCTATAATGTTCACCACCACACCGTGCTGTTCCACCACAAAATGTATTAAATGAACTCACCAGAGCTCCATGCTGGTAAGATAATAAACCAGCTACAGCACATTGGCTTTGGGAGCAATGATCCGCCCTTGCAGGATTTCGGATGACAAAAAACGTACGATGGGGCTTTGGAGGTGATGTCACCACGCATGTCGGGTGAGCTTGCAATAATCGGTGAGACCGGAGACTACCTGCTTTCAAATTTATGCTGGTTGTAATGGAATAAAGCATTTTAAATGGTTTTACGCTATGGAGTTCCCTCTTTCCTTCCAAATGGTTCCCTGGCATCTGTGCTATAAGCCTTCAGTGAGCTCAAAGAAAAAGCAATGCTGGAACCAGGTGCCCCCTGGCCTGTTAAAGTCCAATTTAGTGTTTTCTACTTATTTACCCAGCAGAATAACAATAGCCAGAGTAAAAATAAAAGTGACTCTGCAGGCAGGCTGTAACACCAAATTGCTTCAAATGCAAAGGTAAACTGATGGATGGGAGTGTAATTATAAGTAACGTGCTACATCATATTTAAGGTAATTTGTACTCATGTTAATACCTGTGTGGAAAGCCTGACTTGGAAGTCACCATTATGCTTTCTGGCCCACATACTACTTCCAAAGTAGTAAAGTCCTTGTTCAGCAGGTAACCTCATAAAACGTAAGGTCTCCACTGAAGCTCCTGTAAGTCCTCCAGGTGTTTCCTGCAATGGGTGCTGGCTGGGAAAGAGTCCATCTACATTCCTCACATACTGTGGATATGCATAGAGAAAGGTCCCAAACACCGCACACCAAGCAAAGCCATTAGTAAACAAATCCTCAGCCAGCTTGACCCAAAGCCATGTCCCCAACAAGTTTCACCCCAGCCATGGAGCTTAATCATAGAGGTCATAAATAAGCCCCATGGTCAGAGTGAAATGTGTTTTGGACGTGGCTTTGGGTGAAGCTGGCTGAGGCTGCTTTCACTTGTTTACTAATGGCTTTGCTTGGTGTGCGGTGTTTACGACCTTCCTCTATGTATATCCACAGGTTGTTCAGCATGACTGCAAGTAAGGTGACTGCTTCCAAATTAGCCTACAGCTTGAAAGTCTAAAAATGGGAGATTCCATCTCATGGTTTTCAGACAAGTACTGTTTTTTCAGGGTCCAACTGGGTAGGAGATTTCCTTTCCCTGTCCTATAAAGACAAAAGAATGTGATAGGAAATCTCACTAATCCAAGCAGAAAAAAAATCTTATACAGTTATCACCAAAACAAGTGTCCACTTTACAAGATTTTTTCCTCCCTTTCTGTGACAACTAAAATTTTGGATTTCTCATTATTTCCTGTCCCATTGACAATGGTCTTCATGACATAGAGAGGATGAATTTCCCCATCAGGGACAGAAATAAAAACCTTACAGTCATTTCTGTAAAAAAAAAAAAAAAAAAGGCTTTAGATATACTTTAATATACAAGTTGTCAAAGATGGTGGTTGGACATGACATCATATTGCAATCATTGAACAATGATTATTTAAAATGAAGGGTACATAAACATGCAAGTTCAGTTCATCATGCCAGTAGTGACTGTCCAGGGCAATTCAAGCTGGCTGACCAAGCCTAAAGCTGGTCAAACACATCTTGAATGAAAAAATCCATCCACGATAACCAGGGGTTGTATTCTGACAGTCGGTGTCGCCAGCTATCAAAACACCCAACAATGTCTACATCTGATGCAGGTTCTGCTGACAACTTTCTGCCTAGCTCCTTTGATTTTTTCACTTGAGGAATGTTATTCAGGATGGGGCCCACAGGGTCATCTACAGAGCGAATTTCAGATGGTTAAAGTGATTATAAAGGCTTTTTTTTGTTAAATAATAAATGTGTCTTTACTTTCCCAGTGTGTGCAGTGGTTTTGCACAGAGCAGCCCCGGTCCTCCTCTTCTCGGGTCCCCTTCAGGCTCTCCTGGCCCCTCTCCTGATGGGTGCCCCCACAGCAAGCAGCTTGCTATGGGGGCACCTGCTGCTCCATGTGTCCATTCACACATGGAGCCACGGCTCAGCCCCGCCCCCTCTCTCTTCTCATTGGCTCACTGGTTGTGATTCATAGCAGTGGGAACTGATGGCTCCCGCTTCTGTCTCAGCCAATCGGAAGAGGGAGTCCCGGGATAGCCGAGACTCCAATGAACATCGCTGGATCGAGAGGGGGGCTTAGGTGATTATTAGGGGGGGCCGGGGTGATGCTGCACACAGAAGGTTTTTTACCTTCATAAACCTTGAGCCTATAAAACCACTTTAATCAGGAAATCAGCAGAAATTGCTCTGTGCGTGGCCAGGCTTAACACTGGTCATTCAATCACCACCCAACCCTGAAGATATGGACCAGCCTGGAAGTTGGACAATTTAGGTATTCCATCACATTGTGACTGTAGTAAAGCTGACCCATCAAGGGAAAAGTTGGATTTCTGATGGTACATTTTTTTTTCAACCGTGGTTGTTTAGAAATATGAATAATTTTTTCGGCACTGCAATTTTAAATCATGTGTGATTATTGGTTCATTGTATATTATAAAGGAAAAACTACTGGAAGCTTACTTTATTGGTGGTCTGGAAAGCAAATGGCTCTGACTGAAGCTTAGCAATCAGAAAGTACCGCAGCCTTGAATTTGGAATGCCGAGCTAGTAAAAAAAAAAAAAGAAACACAAAGCAAAAGATTTAATGAAGGCCTAGCATGAAATTTTGGCAGCAGCAATACAAGTGCGTAGCCGAACAACCACAATGGAGATGATACATAAAATCTAAAGGGCAAAGCAACGTGCTTCCAATAGCAACCAGTAACATACCAACCAAATTCCAATTTTTTTCAGTTAAAGTAGAGCTGGAATATGTAGCAAAGGGCCACACAGCTTTCCCTTCCTCCAGAATTTATAAAATCAGGCTGGAGATACTCATTTTCCAAGTATGTACTGATTTTCTGTTTTAGTTATCAAATCCTGCTAAAAGCCAGTACAAATAAAAAACTGCACATACCTTTATATTATAAGGTGTGTTCAATAAAGGATTTCAAAAGGCAATGATAATCTGCATATGCATTAATTCCAGGCACTCACAAATTATTATACAGTATTTATATAGTGCCAATAGTTGGCTCAGCACTGTACATTATAGTGGGAGACAGTACAGTAACAATACAATACACGAGGGGTTCAAGGGCCCTGCTCCTTGGAGCTTACAATCTAGGAGGGAGGGGATAGTGGTACAGGAGGAAATAGCTGTGGGGGATGGAGTGGTGGGAAGAGCGGAGGAGATCAGCAATTAGGTGAGGGCGGGGTAGGCTTCCCTGAAGAGATGGGTTTTCAGGGTGCGCCTAAAGGAAAGGAGAGTAGGTGATGGATGGGGGTAGCGAGTTCCAGATGCTGCACTAAGCTCACTGCTCTTCTCCTTCTGAAACTAAAATTTTTTTTACTGATCATCAGATGATAACAATGTAGAAAGAATCTATAAAAAAAGGCTGCATGCACATTAGGAAAAACAGAAGGCCCCATTCACACGTCTCGATTTGGAATGACAGGAAGAACTGCAGTGATTCTGCCTCTGATTCCAAATTGCACTGCAATTTCCATGTATGTTTTGGTGCCATTCAATGTTAATTGCATCCCAAATTCAGTGTGATTTTGGCTCGACTGTCACATGACAGAATTGCACGGCAATCGCGGCAAAATGCATTGTACAAAGCCTGTTGCCCAAAAGAAGATCCTGCAAAAATTGCAGCAAAATCGAACTGCGTTTGCGATACCATTAAGAATGAATGGCACCCAAACGCACGTGGCACATTTTATCACAATTGCAGTGCAATTTGTAATCCCAAACTATGATTGGTGCCTAAATGTATGTTAATGCCAGAGCTGTGCAGTAAGCAAAGCTCACAATTCTTGCTGATTGGAGAGTTTTAGCTACTACTCAGATGGTGGGAGGGAATTCACACCTCTACAGGGAGACCATTGTTCTTACAGTCCAACAGCATGGAAAGTATCCAAGGGCTTCCTTCATCAACCCAAAGCTTTGGATAGAGTGAGGAAGTATTAGAACCCGTCAGGTTTTACTGCTGTCTCTGGGCTCCATTAGGGCTCATTTGCACCAAATGCAGTCAAATACACTTTTAATTCAGAACAAACGCGTATACAAGAAAAATTTATATATTGCAATGAGCCTAGTTCATACCACTGCAGTGCCTTAACCACTTCCTGTCCGGACACTTTTACCCCCATCCTGTCCAGGGCAATTTTTAGCTTTCAGCGCTATCACACTTTGAATGACAATTGCGCGGTCATGCAACACTGTACTCTTATAATTATTTCTGTAAATTAAATTTTTTATTTATTATGAAATTTGCTTAATATTAAATAATTTTGATAATCACTGATATTTATTATATTATTAATTATTGAGGTTTTATAATCAAAAATATATTTTTTTCGGGTATTTAGTTATTATTATATATGAATACTCAATTGTGGTTAATTGTATGAATACACGTTATTTATTTTTTGTAATTAGTTATTTTGAGGGATATAAATGGAGGGCTATTAGTACTAAAAAAGATATTATAAATTAATAAGGAGCGCAACACACTTTGGTGAAACACTGTACCCATATGAATTTTTTTACCATTTTTTTGAGACAGATAAAACTTTATTTTGGTGGTATTTATTCACCGCTGGGAGTTTTATTTTTTTTGCTATGTAAATGAAAAAGTCCAAAAAATTTTGAAAAAAGGTGTTTTTCTTATAAAATTTTGCAAATTAATAATATTTCATCATAAATCCTGGCCAAAATTTATTCAGTTACCTTTTTAGTAAAAACAAAATAAGCCAAATTCGTTTATAACCAAAAATTATAATTTTTAAACATTTTTTTTTACATTTTTATTTAATTTTTTTATATTATTATTATTTTTTTTCACATACTGTCACCCTAGCAGTACACTACTTGTGGGGGGTGATGATGATTTTTTATTTTTTTACACTGATTGCTTTTCCACCCATATAGGATGTAAAAGCAATCATTTCTCTTTCTCTCTGCCTGCATTCTTGCAGCCATTGAGAACTACTGAGAGAGCTGTGATTGGTCACAGCTTGTCACATGGTACAAGGCTGTTGTGAATAGCCTTGGACCATGTGACCTCTGTGATCATTCACAGATTTCACACGTAGTAAGCAATGATGTCACAAGTGACATCTTGCTTACTACTTTGCATGTGATCACTGATTGGCCAATCAGCAATTACATGATCGGGACCTCGTACAGAGGTCCCGTCCGACGATCGGTGTTTCACTTCCGAAGGACACAGCGAGCACCAGATCGCGGTGCTGCGCGCTCCCAGGGAGCGCGCACAAGCAAGGTGCGGGGAGGCCATTTATAAACGGCCACCCGACCTTGCAGTGCCACGGTCCGACCATTTATATACAACGGCCGGACAGGAGGTGGTTAATGTGCATTTAAAAAAAAAAAAAATACAACTCGCTGCATTTTTGCTTGTAAATGCATCACAAACCTATGTAAATGCAACTTTATGAAAACAAAATCATAGAAAATGCCTGCAAGCACATAACTAATGCATGTAAAAGCGCATGCTGTACTGTACACTGTTGCAGTGTAAACAAGCCCTTAGGGAGAGTTTCCCTCACTTAAACTTGCCATACATTGTGGACTGAAGAAAAAACATAACAGATTCCTCCTGCAGTGCAGATGGACGAATTCCCCACTGTAGGTATTGCATTTTGACAACAGGTTTTCCCAGCTGTTGACATACGCAAACAGTGCCTACATCTGACTGAATGCAGCCACTGTCCAGCTGAAACTTTTCCAGCAGACTCCTTCATTGAAAGGAGCAAGACTGGCAGGCCACTCCATTTGCAAAATGCATGACCAGCTTTACTGTCCCAGTGACAATTGTTTCAACAAATTGGAAGCAGGAGGAATTCTACAAGAAGGATATAGACAGGAATAAAAACGCATTTTTTTAAAGTAGTAGTAAAGTACGAAAAGGATGAAGGTTTTTTCAACTTCTCACTGTCAGAGTTCCTTGTTTACCCTCACTACCTGTCTGGTGAAACTGTTGTCACTGTGAAAGTGAGGCGGAACAGGGGCCCTGGATAGCAATAAAAAACCCGAACAGGGATTTTAATCCTTCCCAACTCCATCTGAAACGGAAAAAAAAGGTTTGGCTTGACATACGCTTTAAAGCTGAACTCCAGGGACAGTCAAAATTCTCCCATGCAGTGGGCTGCCCCCGCACAGCAAGGGCTAAATGTTCATTTGCACCTAGAGGACCAGGAAAATCAGTTTTGCTTACCTGATGCCCCACAGGCTCCTCTGTGCTACAAAGACTGGTCCCCACAGCCTCTACTCCCCTGTGCTCTGCGGTCGGATGACCCTGATGTCATCAAGACCAATATAGGGCCCATAGCCTACTATACATGGGGGACACTGGGACAGTCCACTGCTGGAGCATAGGGGAGCATCGTCTGCAGGGGGAGAAAAGTATCAGGTAAGTACAACTGATTATTCCATCCCCTAGACGTAAACGAGCATTCAACATTTGCAATGTGGGGTCAGAACCATTGCAAAGCGGCATTTTACCTTTTTCTGGATTTGGGCATTAAGTCTTCACGTTAATGTCTAAAGGATAAGTTCACCTTTTGGACAAAAATAATAAATGCACACTTTTTTGCAGGTAAAAAAAATGTGCATTTATTATTTTTGTCCAAACGAGCCCGGAAAGCATTGCACCAGTGATCAGTAGATCGCTGATACCATGCAGGTCTCCTGCAGACCTGTCAGAATATCTGCTTGCCATATACGCACAGAAAACTTCAGTGAACTACCACGGCGCTCCACAGGTAGTTCATTGAAAACTACAAGTCGACAGCCGCTAAAGACTGCCAGGACTTGTAGGCACTCATTCACAGAACACTGTGAATGAGTAATGTGGCCGTGTGGGCAGAGCCCTACACGGCCACGCTGTATTCAAATCTGACAGATAGTACAGGGAAAATTCTCCCCATACTATCTGTCTGGGGGGGGGCTGGGGCTATGGAACAATGGTACATGTTCCACCCTAAAAACAGGTGGAACATGCAACATGTTCCAAAGGTGAACTTGTCCTTTAAAACACATTTACAATAACAAAAATAAAAATTAGGTGATGTTTGCTGGTGATTCTTCTCTTGGCTGGTGTGCCCCTTTAGGGAAATGTACATCCATTCTAAATCCACATACAGTACTGTTTTTTTTTTTGCCCAAAAAACAGCCTATGGTCTTGAGTATATACATAGGGGCGAAAAGGAAAAAAAAGCAATTGGAAAAGAAACAAGCACAAAGTACAATGTTACACCAACACACAGAAAAGAAAAAAATAATAAAATTCTCTAACCAGAATGAAGTCATTACTTACACATGTTGGGGAGAGAAGGAACTCCTGGAAATGATATCCGCAGTTCTGCAAAGTTTTGACCAAGGTGCCTCTAGTAATGAAACAAAACTATTAAGCAGAACTCAGTTCTTCCAATAAATTGTCCAACCTCTCTGTACACCGTGCTGCCAAACTGTGCAGATCACCTGCATGCCCATCCTAAGTGTGACTGCTTGCTTTCATTTGCTTGCATTTTTGTTATTCTCTACCTTGTATAATCAAGTGGTTGTAAAAGTTGACGTTTTTTGCCTTTGTGCATTCTATGCTTCAAGGTAAAAAAAACTTCTGTGTGCTGTTCCCCCCACAGCCCCCCTAATACTCACCTAAGCCCCATTTCCATCCAGTGATGTGCACAGGAGACTCGGCTGTTCCAGGTCTCTCTCTCCTGATTGGCTGAGGCTGTCAATCACAGCCAGTGAGTCAATGAGGAAAGAGTAGGGAGCAGGGCCAAGACATGGCTCTATGTGTCTTATGGATGCATAGAGCAGGGCTCGGGAACAAGCATGTGCCAGTGCCCCCATAGCAAGCGGTTTGCTATTGGGGGCACTAGTCAAGGGAGAGGAGTCTGGAGTGCTGGAAAGGGACCCGAAAAGAAGAGAATCGGGACTGCTCTGTGCAAAACCATTACAAAGAGCAGGTAAGTATGAACGGACCTTTAATTTCACTTTAAAGTAGATGTAGTACATAAATCAATTACATCAAGTTTGCTAATGTGCTCTGTACAATAAACAACAAAAATTTTGCTTAATAGAACACTCGTTTTCACCTCTTTTCACCCTTTGTGTTTCTTTTCAACACTGCTGATCTCCTGAACCACTTCCAGTCTACATGCCTTCTAATGATGTCAGTAAGTCATTACTCGGGAAGGGGGGGCTTTCTTGATATGAACAATAGTGGACCGTACCAGCAGAGCTTGTGTTGAAGTAGCCATTTACAGTCATCATTCGAAGCCCATGTGACAGGGTGGCAATGCAGCAGGAGAGTTGTCAGGCAGTAAAGTAAAACATGGCACCCATGCCGGTCAATAACTGGCTTATGAAGCAAGGACTACGTGAACCGGGCAAAGCATGTGAGTAATAAAGGAAAAATAAAAAAAGGGTTCGAAAGTCAACTGGCCAGCCAGCTTGCCAACAACCAAATTAACCTGTCTAACATTATGCGTTAAAAACAGGGGTTTAATTAGCACATATTTGCAAATACATATGTAAGCCACAGAGCCACATCACGGCACCCTGATATTCTGTGGTCCTAACTCTACAAATTTGAGAGTCCCCATAGTAGAGGCACATGCATTTAAAGGATAGACCAAGGGCAAGTGCACATCAGGGAGCCCACCCCTCTTAAAGGTACAGGAGTGCAAAGAACACCCAGCATATACACAATGGCAACCAGGGCGCCCAGTGCACTCACTCATAACAGGAACAAGGACTTTCAGGGCAGGAGCACCAGGTATTTTTTAATGAAAACCTGTCAGGTGATGGAAAATCAAGATGAAACCTCCCTGCAATAGAAGAGCTCTTAAATGTATGTCTCCTACCTTCTCCCTCTGTTCTGGACTGCAACCGCTCTCTTCTGCACTTCAGGGAGAATCAGATTGCCTGTATCCCCTACCCTGTATTGTTACTCCAATCTCCAACCCCTATGTCAATGCTGAGTTCTGCAGTAATGTATAGGGTTGGTGAATGGAATCATGGAGTGCCAAGAGACACATGCATCCGACACATCTGGAAGTGTCGCAAACTGACTGATGGAGGATGCAGTGCAGTAAAAGAGGTAAGTTGGAACTTTCAGGCCACCCACATCCGCTAGTCCCCAATGACCCTGCTAGTAGAACATTTTCAGAAGATTGGAAGTAAAAGCCACTGTAAGTGCACACTGACATCGGGGACTCTAGGTTTTATTTCTGACACTGTGAGGTTTTTTCTACAAGCAGGCAGAAGAGAATGATGATGTAGGGAGAAACTGCAGGTGGCCTGGAATTATAAAGGCTAAGTTTACATCTAGTAACATGTTACACCCGTATTTAGAGTGTAACATGTTACTATGCAGCACCCCCATCTCCACCCTTTTTACCTGCAAAAACGTGTGCAGTTATTTTTCCACTCCAGGACATGCTGAGTTTATGACAGATTAGCAGTATTGATAACTCCGCATAGACAGCTCAAACTGCGGCAGCAGATAAAAGCTACTGTTAGCAGATCTTGTGCAGATGGCAATCATGCATTAGTGCAGAGAGCTAAATGTGATCCTTTTAAACTGGACCTTTACACATTACCTAATGTATATCTATGCAAACAACAAAGGGATAAATGAATAAAGAGCAACACAAGAATTGAAATACTTACCTTGACTTGAGAAAATGTTGGTACCCTTGCCACATGGGTGAAGGCTTGGACACTTAGTCATGTGATCTCTGTTAAAAGTATATGTAAACCCTCACCTTGTAAAATAGCCCATTTAGCTTAAAATAGAAATGAAAGGCAAAACATTTATGTATAGATATAAAAAACAATATATATACCCCCCCCCCCTTTTTTTTTTATAAGGGATCACATACCCTCTGTTCTCAGTTGCATAAGAACTGGGGGAGGGGAACAACATACACTAACCTTCCCAGTGAAAGGCTGTGCAGGGGGGGTGTCAGGACAAGTCTGATCATTGGAGGAGAGCTGGCTGAGGTTCTAGCACAGCTAGAGAACTGACCAGGTTGTGCTCTCCTACCTAGTGTGGTCAGCTTTTATTAGAAAAACAGAGGGACTGGCAGGAACACCAGGGATTACACACAAAGAAAGCAGTACAAAAAAAAACAAGATACTTTTTCACACAAGTACATGGTACAGCAGGCACATATCAGGAATATGACATGTTGGGTTTATATATTCTTTAATGGGGAAGATCAGAATTCTGATTAAAGGGACCCTGCTGCCAAACCAACAATTTCAACAACAATCTGCCATAAGATTATATGTGCATTTAATATATGTTATGCATGTTATTTACCTCTAAAAGTCTCCCTTGCCTAGACATTTCAAGGCCCTAGGAGTGCTGCTGAGCACCACCATCTTGGATCTGATGTCCATAGCTCCAGCAGACTCTCCCAGTGGCAGAACATGGGCTAACAAAGACAGTAATTAGAGACTCCCAGGTAATGAGAGGGTTATGACATGCAAGGAGGGAGGAGGCTGTTCTAGGGAACTGACTAGTCAAATTTTCTAGCAAGTTCAGTGGCCCCGCTGCAAGTGAATTAAAAAAAAAAACATATGAAAATTAAAACACTGCAAGCAAGCATTAAAAATATGTGAGATTTTTAAGCTTTTAACTGAAACAATTGAGTAGTGACGTGATTTTTATTTGCACTAACATACAATTTTGAGGACAAGCTTTCGGGGGATGTCCACTTCTTCAAGGTCCAGGCAGTACTACACAAAATTGTATGTTAGTGCAAATAAAAAAAGTATCACGTCAGTACTCAATTGTTTCTGTCGCAAGTGCACTAATACGGCTGCAATCACCTTAAGCTTTTAACTGCAATTTGGTGAGTGGGTCTCTTCAATTGACCCTCCTCTTTAGCACAGATCGTATGACCAAATTCCCAATCACATTATGGCCAGGACCAAAACAAATTCTCTAGGAAAGGTAAGTAATTCAGTCCTTCCATTATTCTGTATTCATTCACACCATGAAGTGTGTTAGCATAACTTTGTGTTATTACTATAGCTAATATTTAAACCAAACTCTAGTCTTACCGTGCTTCAGATGATTCAAATCCTTTCACGTTTTCCAGAAGAATGTATTTTGGAGTTTTCTGAAGTCTAAACACAAAGTATCCATGATTACACTCTGAGCACAAAAGTATAAAGTAATTAAAGAAAGCCAGTCTGTGATGCAGTGTAGTTAAAGGCTTCATTCACAAGGGCCGCGCACTAATAGAGAGCTGTGTTCACCTGCACAGGGATGCAAAGGTGTTCTGAGCAACCCCATGCAGGCAGTCCTATTGCTGTCAATTGGAACCCTGATACAGAACTCCAGGAAGCCCACCAAACCCCACCTAAAAAAACAGAAGTGTAATTTTTCATAACAGAGTAAACAAATATTCTGTTCCACCTTTAGGGTTAATGCACATAGACAGCTAAAGGCATTTTTTATGCCTAGTGTGAATTTCCCAGCAATTTCCTGCACGCAGAGAGCCACAATGTCATCTCATCAAGAAACTACTAGATCAAAAAACACATGTAAATGATAATGATCTGCCATAAAAGCAGCTAAAATTAAAAAAATAGCCCTGTGACCATAAAAGCTGACCAACCGATCCTTCCTAAATATTCCACTTCCAATCTGGATGATTTGTAACTCAGCTCTCATATAAAGGGCCCCTAAATATTCCCCTAAATACCATCACATAGTTAAATAGTTAATCTGCCTGAAAAAAGAGAAAAGTCCATCCAGTTCAACCATAGAAAAAAGTTGGAAGTATGCGTAGTCTATATGTATACATATTTGCCTATAAAAAGCATATGATACAATTTCAGAAGAAGACATATAGGAGTTGATTTACTAAAGGCAAATAGACTGTGCACTCTGCAGATGCTCCAGAGCTTAGTAAATGAGCTTCTTAGTAACTGATGACTTCTATCATCTAAACATGTACAAGCAAAAATTCTATATTTTTATTTTCCTTGAATGTGATTGGGTATTCTTTGCAAAGAGAAGTTTTACTTTATTTACTAAGCTCTGCAGCAACTTTACTTGCAAAGTGCACAGTGTATTTGCCTTTAGTAAATCAACCGCAATGTGATATAGGCAGCAGCAAAAGCCAAGCACAGTAATTTGCAGCTTCCTGTAGATATGCAGATATTAATAATTCTATAAAAATTCACATTTCAAGGAGAAAAGCTTTCCTTTCAGCAGCTGCAGTCGTCATATAAGAAAAACGTGGAAACCATTTACTTTAGCCTGTAAAGCAGCAGATGGACTATAGCAATTCAAAGACAGATGGAAATCAGTCCAGTAGTTTTACACCTTCAATCTCATCATGCTATATAGCACATATTAACCATACAAAATTCTACTTTGATGTGTTTTTATATACAGTATACATGTGGCACCCCTACATGGTTATAAAGAGCCTAAGGACCATCTATGTATAATTTCATATATACTGGTAAATATGGATTCTTATAAATTCATGTGGAGGACGAGATCATCAATTTTTGTAATCAATCAAAAAAGTGTCCGGCTTGCAGTTGTAGTGGTCAACAAGAACGTGTTCACAGATGAATAAGCCACTATATACACATTTTTAAAAATACAATAGTATTTTTAATTTCCCCGAGGCAGTATTTTTATGCCCCGAGGCAAGTATAGTTGCAAACAAAATAAGTTTGCATATTCCATAAATACATATCTACACGGTATTGTGCAAACATTTTAGGCAGGTGCGAAGAAATGCTGTAAAGTAAGAATGCTTTCAAAAATATACATTTTAATTGTTTATTTTTACCAAATTTACAAAATGCAAAGTGAGTGAACAAAAGAAAAACCTACATCAAATCAATGTCAGGTGTGATTATCCTTTGTCTTCAAACCAGCATCAATTCTTACACTTGCACACTTGTACAATGTCAGGGACTTGGTAGGATTTGAGTCAGGTGTATGATTAACCAGTTATACCAAGCAGGTGCTCAATTTCATATGCAGGCTGAAATACATTCATTATGTGAAACAGAAACAGCCGTGTAGGAGGCATAAAACTGGGCAAGAAACAGCCAAACTCTGTTACTAAGGTGAGGTTGTGGAAGACCATTTCATGTCACAGGTCATACACCATGCCAAGGACAGAGCACAGCAAGACACAAGATACAGCATCAGCAAAGTCTCTTCCAGGCAAAGATTTCAAAGCAGACTGGGGTTTCAAGATGTGATGTTCAAGCTCTTTGGAAGAAGCACAAGGAAATGGGCAAGTTCGAGGACTGCAGATGTAGTGGTCAGTCAAGGCAACTTAAAGACTCCCCCCTCCCCCCTTATACTTACCTGAGCCTGATGTCGATCCAGCACTGTGCAGAAGAGTTCTGGCTCTCCTGCCTCTGTCCCCCCTCATTGGGCAGATAGATAGCAGGGGGAGCCATTGGCTCTCGCCCCTGTCAATCTAGTCCAGTGATGAGAGAGCAGGGGAGCAGGGCTAATAGACACAGACAGGGAGGCTCAGGATCATGCCTGCCCTAAACGAGGGGGGTGGAATCAGCCAGGAGCGCCAGCAGGGGACCAAAGAAGAGGAGGATCGGGGCTGCACTGTGCAAAACCAATGTTAATAAGTATAATATGTTAACAAGTATAATATTTTTATTATTTTAATTAAAAACAAAGCTTTAATATCACTTTAATGCAGCAGATGAAAGACACATCATGCTTACTTCCCTTCAACATTTAAAGATGTCCAGCAGTGGCATCAGCACAGAACTGGAAAAATACAGTGGGACCCAGGTACACCCATCTATTGCCTGGAGAATTCTGGCCAGAAGTGGTCTTCATGGAAAAATGCCATACCTCTGACATGGAAAAAAGGCTAAGCAACCCAATTATGCACAAAACCATTGGAATTGGGGCGCAGAAAAATGGCAGCAGGTGCTTTGGACAAATGAGTCAAAATTTGTAATATTTGGCTATAGCAGGAGGCAGTTTGTTCACCAAAGGGCTGGAGAGTGTTACAATAATGAGTGTCTGCAGGTAACAGTGAAGCATGGTGGAGGTTCCTTGCAGGTTTGGGGCTGCATTTCTGTAAATGGAGTTGGAGATTTGATCAGGATCAATGGCATCCTCAATGCTGAGGAATGCAAACAGATACTTATCCATCTTGCCATTTCATCAGGGAGGCATGTGATTGGCCCCAAATTTATTCTGCAGCAGGACAATAACCCCAAACATACAGCCAATGTCATTAAGAACTATATGCAGTGTATAGAAGAACAAGGAGTCCTGGAAGTGATGGTTTGGTCCCTACAGAGCCCTGATCTCAATATCATAGAGTCTGTCTGGGATTACATAAAAGACAGAAGAATTTGAGGCAGCCTGCATCCACAGAAGATCTGTGGTTAGTTCTTCAGGATGTGTGGAACCACCTACCTGCCGAGTTCCTTCAAAAACTGTGTGCAAGAGTACCTAGAAGAATTGATGCTGTCTTGAAGGCAAAACATGGTCACACCAAATATTGATTTGATTTGGATTTCTCTTCTGTTCATTTACTTTTCATTTTGTTAACTTATAAAAACGCACTATACACACTATTTCTGAAAGTATTCTTAATTTGTAGTATTTTTTCACACCTGCCTAAAACTTTTGCACGGTAGTATATTTTGAACAGGGATGCCAAAAAGTTTTCTATATCAAACTAGAAAATCTTTTTTGGTAACATTTTTTCCAGAAATGGAATCATCCTCTTAAGTATCTTAAACAGTATTATAAAACACGTTACAGTTATTCTGAATTTATCACTCTGTGTTTAAGCCAAGAATAAACTTCAAAAAAGCAGACATTGTACCTTGGAAGGACTTCCAAAACATACAGGAAACTCTTTGCTCTGGGGTCAGACACGTCACCTTGTAAGCCTGTCCTATCGAGAAAAATTAAAAGAAAGAACATATTTATAATTTGGTAGTCAACACCTTCTTTCACTGCAAACACATTAAATCCGTGTACAGATAAACATAGTTCAAGTCAAAATCAAGCCAAAATGAGAGTACAACTCCTGGCAAAAAGCATGGAATCACCACTCTTGGAAAATGTTCATTCAATTGTTTAATTGTGTAGAAAGAAAAAACAAACAATCACACACATGCCTAAAAACTATTTTCATTTAACATTCCGACCTTCTGGCTTTAGGAAGCACTAGGAAGCAAAAAATAAAAAGAAAGAAAGAAAAAATGTAGGCATTTGTAACTGTTTTTGCAGATCAAGGAAAGGAAAAAAATATGGAATAACAAAATTCTGAGGAAAATTTTATGGAATCGCCATGTACTTTGCAGTTCTAAAACAAACATCTGCATCAGATTACATTTGCTAATTAGTCTGCAGTTAAAAAAGAGTGCTTGCACACCTTGGTGAGCTGTTGCACCAAGCTAATTGACATGAACCATGGCTCCAACATTGGAGATGTCAGTTGGAACAAAGGAGAGGATTGTAAAACTTCTTCAAGAAGGTAAATCATCATGGAATGTTGCAAAAGGTGTTGGTTGTTCCCAGTCAGCTGTGTCTAAAATCTGGACCAAGTACAAATCAAATGGGAAAGTTGTAAAAGGGAAACGTACTGGTAGACCAAGGAAGACATCAAAGAATCAAGATAGAAAACCTATCCGCTTTCCCGCCACCCTGTAGCAGAAATACTACTACAGGATGGCAAGGGTGTGCAAAATCACGTATATACGTGATTTTGCATTTCCGGGTAGGGACGGCCTCGGCTGTCAATCACCAGGTCTCAGCCAGTGATTACTCGCTGGCACTTGGTGATTGCCGAGTATTACTGATGGGGGGAGGGAGAGAGCTGTATGTAAACAATACAGTTCTCTCCCCTGTCAGCTCCTGTATACTGCTTTGTATGGCTCTGCATAGCACAGCTTACTTACTCTGAAACAGCACACAGTTAACCCTTTGATTGCCCCACATGTGAACCCCTTCCTACCCAGTGCCATTAGTATAGTGTCGGTGCTTATTTATTAGCACTTATCACTATATTGGTGTCACTGGGGATGACACCAAGTCAGTTCCCCCCAGTCTCAGAATGCCCACTGCAGTCCCGCTATAAGTCACTGATCACCGCCATTACTAGCGAAAAAAAAAAACAACCCAGTATCTATACCACCATTTGTAAACGCTATAACTTTCCAATGTAAACCAATTAATTTACACATATTGGAATTTTTTTTTTTTTAGCAAAGACATGTAGCAAAATACAGTTTGGCCTAAATTTATAACGAAATTAGATTTTTTATATTTTTTACCGGGCATGTTTAATAGCAAAAAGTCAAATATATAGTTTTTTTCCTCAAAATTGTTGTCTTTTTTTTTTACAGCGCAAAAAATAAAAACCACACAAGCGATTAAATACCACCGAAAAAAAGCTCTATTCGTGGGAAAAAAAAGGACAAATTTAATTTGGGTGCAGTGTTGCATGACCGCGCAATTGTCATTTAAAGTAACGCAGCGCTATAATGCAAAAAATGGTCTGTTTAGGAAGGGGGGTAAATCCTCTAGAGGGAAAGTGGTTAAAGCAATGCCTTGAAAACAGAAAATGCACCACAAAACAATTGAGGAACAAATGGACAGAAACTGGACTCAATGTCTGTGACTGAACTGTAAGACATTGCCTAAAGGAAATGGGATTTACATACTGAAAAGCCAAAATGAAAGCCATCATTAACACCTAAACAGAAAAAAAACAAAATTAGAGTGGGCTAAAGAAAAGCAATCATGGACTGTGGATGACTGGATGAAAGTGATATTCAGTGATGAATCATGAATCTGCATTGGGCAGGGTGAAGATACTGGGAATTTTGTTTGGTGCCGTCCCAATGAAATGTTTAAAGATGACTGCCTGAAGAAAAACATGGAAATTTCCACAATCACTGATGATATGGGGTTGCATATCAGGTAACGGTACAGGAGAGATGACAGTCACTAAATCTTCAATAAATACACAAGTTTATATTGATATTTTGGACAATTTTCTTATTCCATCAATTGAAAGAATGTTTGGTAATGATGACATCATTTTTCAGGATGATAATGCATCTTGCCATAGGGTTAAAGCTGTGAAAACGTTCCTTCAAGAAAGACACATAATGTCAATGGCATGGCCTGCAAATAGTCCGGACCTCAATCCAACTGAAAATCTATGGTGAAAAAATGGTCCATGACAAGGCTCCAACCTGCAAAACTAATCTGGCAACTGCAATGAGAGAAAGTTGGAGCCAGACTGTTTGTCGATAGTTAAATTAATGCCTCAGAGAATTCAAGCTGTTATAAAAGCCAGAGGTGGTGCAACAAAGTACTAGTGGTGTACTGTAGTGTTTTTTTTTCATGATGCCAAAATATTTTCCTCAGAATTGAGTGTTCCCATATTTTTTCCTCTGCTTGATCTGCAAAAACAGTTGCAAATGACTACAGTTTTCTTTCTTTTTTATTTTTTAAGTGTTTCTTACAGCCAGAAGGTTGAAATGTTAAATGAAAATCGTTTTGTGGCATGCCTGCGATTAGTTTTTTTTTCTACTACATAATTAAACAATTGAATGAACATTTTCCAAGAGTGGTGATTCCATACTTTTTGCCAGGGGTTGTAGTAGAGAATGTACCGAGAGTAGAGAATAGTTTGAACATGTCAGGTTTGTATGGCTGTCTGGGCCTTTATTGGGGCGATTCTCCTTAATTCACGATTAATTCATTGACGTCATGAAGTGGGAGGAAATCAAATTGGAAGATTCTCCCTGTGTTCTTGCACTGTCAGAATGTTTGATTTACCCGCACTTTCATTCCTGGTGACACTGGTGATCAGGACAAATAGAGAGAGTGATTCTCCCTAATGGAGACACAGACAGTAATAAAACCTTCTTTGTGCATTGGCTCATGGTAGCTCTACCATGCAGCTCATTCTATTGTTGTATTGTGCTCCTTAAAACAACACCATCTTTTTCCAGAGCAGCCTGTTTTTCTCTTGAGGTTGCCTGTGGGTTTTTCTTTGTATCCCAAACAATTTGTCTGGCAGTTATGGCTGCAATCTTTCTTGGTCTACTTGACCTTGGCCAGGTATCAAGAGATCCCAGAATTTTCCACTTCTTAACCATTAGCCGCCCGGCCAATGGCCGTTTGGCGGCTTCAGATGTGTCTCTCCATTCCGGGTGCACGCCATTTGGCGTGCTCCCGCACATGCGCCATTTGCGCGAATGCAGAGCGGCGCAGCAGTGCGATCTGTCACCGGCCGTGCACCTCGGACACGGCCGATGACAGATCCGAGTACCGGCTCCCGTTGCTGGTACCATGTGACCTGCTGTGACCAATCACAGCAGGTCACATGACAGTTGTATACATGGATGGCTTCATTCATGATGCCATCCATTGTATACTAGTGCCTAGCTGTGAATGGTCACAGCTAATCACATGCACATGTCATGTGATTAGCTGTGACCAAATCACAGCTAAGCACAAAAAAAAAAGAAAAAGCTGAATGAATCGATTTCATTCAGGTAAATGCTTGCTTATAGCAAAGTAATTCTTTGCTATAAGCAAATTGTGTAAAAAAAAAAAAAAAAATACTGATCACTTCCCCAAAGTAGTACAATGTTACTATGGTAACATTGTACTACTTTGGTCATAGTAAAATATAAAAAAAAAAATCTTAAAAAAAATTTAAAAAAATGTACCGTATTTTCCGGCGTATAAGACGACATTTTAACCCCTGGAAATCGTCTACAAAGTCGGGGGTCGTCTTATACGCCGGGTGCTGTGCTGAAACCTTACCGTACTTCCGGGTTGACGCTACTGCGCATGTCTTCGGCAGCAGTAGACGATCGCGGATCACCATAGCTCGCAGAACTGCATGAGACGTCGGATGCAGCAGTGCTCGATTGAGCTTGACTGAAACTGTGATATGCAGAGAAGGGATACACAGTGATTCTGCGCATGTCACAGTTTCAGTCACGATCAATCAAGCACTGAACGGCTGCATCCGACGTCTCATGCAGTTCTGCGAGGAATGGCGATCAGTGATCGTCTACTGCTGCCGAAGACATGTGCAGAAGCGTCAGCTCGGAAGTACCGGTATGGTACTGCTGCATCCGACCTTGTCCCCTTAACTTCTATGAGATACGGTAATTAATTATTAATATTATAATGTCTGTGGCAGTTCTGTGCAATTTATGGTATCTTGGAGACAGGCAGGGCTGGGCAGGCAGGGAGAGCTGACCCACCCAATCCAAGCAGGCTTTGTATGCAGTGTGCACAGTGTGCACAGAAAATACTGGTACATTGCTTGCCGTGATTGGTTGGAAGAGGGGGGTAGTCTTATACGGCGAGTATAGCCCAAACCCTATATTTTAACAGGAAAAGTAGGGGGGTCGTCTTATACGCCCAGTCGTCTTATACGCCGGAAAATACGGTAATAAAAAATTAAATATAATAAAAAAAAAAATATATATATATATATATATATTTTTTTTTTTTTCATACTGTCACCAGTGTCCCTGTTCACCGCCATGCCAGTTATATGATGACGCTGTACTGCACTGGTGACAGTATGTAAAAAAAAAAAATAGTGAAAATAATTTTTTTAATTTTTTAATTTTCCGAAAAATTATGACAAAAAAATACAACTTCAAAAAACTCGCCATGCCTCTTATGAAGTACGTCGGACTGTCTACTCTGCAAAAAGGGGTCATTTGGGGATATCTGTACTATTCTGACATTCTTGGACCTCAAGAAATTAGATTGGCTGTCAGTACTTCAGGATTGATCAATTTTCAGATCTATACCATAGTTTGTGAACTCTATAACTTTCCTACAAACTAAAAAATACATCCTAATTTGGGTTATTTTCACCAAAGACATGTCGCAGAATACATCTCGGCCTAAATTTATGAAGAACAATTATTTATTTGTAAACTTTTATAACAGAAACAAAGAAAAATGTGTTTTTTTTTCAAAATTTTTGGTCTTTTTTTGTTAATTTAGCAAAAAATAAAAACCCCAGCGGTGATTAAATACCACCAAAAGAAAGCTCTAGTTGTGTGAAGAAAATGATAAAATTTTAGTTTGGGTACAGTGTTGTATGACCGCGCAATTGTCATTCAAAGTGTGAGAGCGCTGAAACCTGAAAACTGGCCTGGGCAGGAAGGTGTAAAATTGCACGGTATTGAAACGGTTAATAAGCGATTGAACAGTACTGACTGGCATATTGAAAGCTTTGGATATCTTTTTATATCCCTTTCTATCTTTATAAAGTTCCATTACCTTGTTACACAGGTCTATTGACAGTTCCTTTCTGCTCCCCATGGCTCAGTATCTAACCTGCTCATTGCATCCACATGAGAGCTAACAAACTCACTGACTATGCACAGACACTCATTGCAATTTAAAAAGCAACATATGTGGGAAATTAACCTTTAATTGCCATTTTAACCTGTGTGTGTCACCTTGTGTTTCTGTACCAAGACCAAACATTCCAGAGGATGCAAACTTTTGATCAGGACCATTTGGGTGATTTCTGTTATCATTATGACTATGTGATAATAAATGGCTTCCTCTAATCACTATCCTTAAATAAAAGACAGTTTTTTAGCATGATCAGTCATATTTTCAATATCAATACCAAAATGTCACGATTTCTGCCAGGGGATGCAAACTTTTGAGTACAAATGGAGAAACAAAAAAAGGGCGCACCGACCTAGTGCATTATCGTTTAAAATATTTATTGAAAAAATAAAGTATCATACTCACAATAGACATAAAAACACAGGCATGTCAAACTAAATATTTTAAACGATAATGCACTAGGTCGGTGCGCCCTTTTTTTGTTTCTCCATTTGTACCCAAAAGTTTGCATCCCTTGGCAGAAATCGTGACATTTTGGTATTGATTTTGAAAATATGACTGATCATGCTAAAAAAACTGTCTTTTATTTAAGGATAGTGATTAGAGGAAGCCATTTATTATCACATAGTCATAATGATCACAGATATCACCCAAATGGCCCTGATCAAAAGTTTGCATCCCCTGGCAGAAATCGTGACATTTTGGTATTTTTTTTTTCTCCATTTGCATCCAGTGTATTTGGACCACCCTGGTCTGTTGAGGGCAGCAGCAGTGCATATTCCAGAAAATTCCAGAACACTCCTATTGGGTCTACTGAGTCTTTTCCTAGCGCAGGAGAAAAGTGTTTGTTGTACAACTGTAAATATACTTTACGTTCACCAAATAGTCGTAACATTATCACAGTCCTGTATATAGCCTGTGCAGAGAGCAGAGCTATAAAAAGTACCCTGCAGCTCTACCCACTACAGGCTGCCTGCAGAAAACTACAGAAGGGGGTGGAGACAAGACCAGTCACCATGTACAAGAAGAAAGAGCAGCAGTGACCGGTCTGTACTGCAGGAAGCTCCTGCACAGAGGCAATGTTTCATGCTATATTACTACACAGATCTTAAAAAAATACACAATAAACATCATGATTCAAATAACAGCACACATGTCCCTTGTATTTAGACAATAATTGCTTACCACAGAACTCATCTTTAACAAAATAAATGTTTCAAAATACTACAAAGAAAAACAACAGAGATGTACTTCTAATATTAACTGCAGAGGATCAGGAAAAGGTTTTCAAGCCTTGCATCAGAGGGTGTCTCTGTTGTTGAATCTACCCCACTATTTGTGTTTGGTACTGTTAACATATCCTTTATTTTACAAACCTACCGTGTAAATGGCTGGCAGGGTGGACTCATCAAGATCATATCAAACGATAAGGAATCCAATTCTTTCAGTGTTATTCCCTAATACAAAGGAAGGAAAAAGCATTCTGAGTCACAACCACGAATGTAAGGGCAAGTTTATAAAGGTTTATGGCATCTGAATAATGGAACCCATGAAAAGATCTAAATGGCTCTGCATATTGTGAGCTAAAGAGCAACTCCAGACACCAAGTACAATCATTCAATACACTGATAATGCTATCCAGGGAACATTAGAACTGTTTACAAGTTCATGCATTCACCAAGTTTGCTCTAAGCTGAGATTTATGTAAATTTCACATCACACCTTGCAGCTAGGTCAACTAGGCGTTCACAATACACTGAAGTCTATTCTAGTTATTGGTGCTAAACAACATCCTGCCCTCTACACCTCTCTCCATGCAAAACTGTTGACTTCAATAGAAACATTTAAAGGGGTTAAAAAAGAAAAAATGAATCATGGGGGATAAGCATACCGTATTTTTCGCTCCATAAGATGCACTTTTTTTCTCCTCCAAAAAAGGGGGGGGAAAATGTCAGTGCTTCTTATGGAGCGAATATGGAGCGGCCGGTCCGGTATTTCCGCTGCCGCCGCCACCGTGTCAGAATACTGGGCCGGCCGCTCAGCTCTTCCCTGCAGCAGGACCTTACCTGTTCCTCGGTCCAGCGTTGTACAGTCTTCCCGGCACCGGCATTTTTGGTGTGGGCACCCGGCTGTTATAGCCGGGTGCGCACTGCACATGCGCGCGAAGCGCTGCACTTTGTGAATGACCCGGTGTCTTCTGGGACACATGACAGGTCCCAGAAGACGCCAGGCCATTCACAAGGTGCAGCGCTTCTCGTGCATGCGCAGTGGGCACAAGGCTGTCAGCCGCGTGCCCACACTAAAGGGAGGACAAATTCAGGTACCTGCTCCCCCTCCCTCCCCAAAGGTCCGCAGTCTCTTGGTCATCCCCTGTACTGTCTGCAGTCTCTGGTCATCCCCTGTACTGTCCGCAGTCTCTGGTCATCCCCTGCACTGTCCGCAGTCTCTGGTCATCCCCTGCACTGTCCGCAGTCTCTGGTCATCCCCTGTACTGTCTGCAGTCTCTGGTCATCCCCTGTACTGTGTCCGCAGTCTCTGGTCATCTCCTGTACTGTCCGCAGTCTCTGGTCATCCCCTGTACTGTCTGCAGTCTCTTGGTCATCCCCTGTACTGTCCGCAGTCTCTTGGTCATCCCCTGTACTGTCTGCAGTCTCCGGTCATCTCCTGTACTGTGTCCGCAGTCTCTGGTCATCTCCTGTGCTGTGTCTTCAGTCTCTGGTCATCCCCTGTACTGTCTGCAGTCTCTGGTCATCCCCTGTACTGTCTGCAGTCTCTGGTCATCCCTGTACTATGTCCGCAGTCTCTGGTCATCTCCTGTGCTGTGTCCGCAGTCTCTGGTCATCCCCTGTACTGTCTGCAGTCTCTGGTCATCCCTGTACTATTTCCGCAGTCTCTGGTCATCTCCTGTACTGTGTCCGCAGTCTCTGGTCATCTCCTGTACTGTGTCTGCAGTCTCTGGTCATCTCCTGTACTGTGTCTGCAGTCTCTGATTATCTCCTGTACTGTGTCCGCAGTCTCTGGTCATTTTCTGTACTATGTCTGCAGTCCATTGGTTCAGAATATTTTTTTTCTTGTTTTTCACCTCTAAAACCTAGGTGCGCCTTATGGTCAGGTGTGTCTTATGGAGTGAAAAATACGGTAATTAAACTGCAAGAAGACAGGAGGTGTACAGAGTTATTATGTCTTAAGTGTTATTAACACCTTCCCACCTGGCCTATTGCAGATTGATGGCCGGGCGGGAGACTCCTTGTTGTGACTGGGTGTCATATGACCTCCTGTCAAAACAGGCCGCGCGATCTGTCACCGGCTGTGTACACGGGACACAGCCGATGACCTATTACTACACCAGCCTGTTGTCAGTGTCATGTAACCACTGTGACCAATCACAGCAGATCACATGTCAATTGTATACAATGGATTTCTTCTTGTCATGCCATCCATTGCATACAATTATGTTTTTAGCTGTGACTGGTCAAAGCAGTTACATGATACAGACAGGGCCATTCACAGCCCATCTGCAGCATGTGATCAGCTTTGCCCAATCACAGCTAATCACAACAAAAGACTGAAGGAATCAGTTTCATTCAGTAACAATGATTGCAAATATCAATTAAATACATTGGTATGAGCAATCATAATGTGTTGAAAAAAGAAAAATCCTGATCACTTGCCCAGAGTAGTTCAATGTTACTATGGTAACATTGTATTGCTTTAGTCAGTGTGTTGAAAAAAAAAATTGTAAAAAAAAAGAAAAAATAATGTAATAAAAAATACAAAAATAGAAAAAATAATACAAATTAAATGATTATTATTTTCACCAAATAAATGTAGCAAAATACATTTTGACCTAAATTTATGAAGAAATGTTATTTATTTGCAAAATTTTATAACAGAAACGAAGAAAAGTGCGTTTTTTTTCAAAAGTTTTAGGTTATTTTTTGTTTTATTTAGTAAAAAAGAAAAAACTCAGTGGTGCTTAAATACCACCAAAAGAAAGCTCTATTTGTGCGAAAAAAATAATAAAAATGTCATATGGGTACAGTGTCGCATGACCGCGCAATTATCATTCAAAGTGCGACAGCGCTGAAAGCTGAAAATTGGCCTGGGCAAGAAGGGGGTAAGAGTGCCCGGTATTGATGTGGCTAAAACCTTGTAAATGGGAAATTATATGCAGCATACTCTTTATATTTCCATTGTTTTACCCTTTTTAATTTGCAGCCTGTCTTTTCAAAAAAGCATTCACTGAAAGTCATACCCAATCCATTTCCGGATATAGGGTAGCTAGGTTGTCTTACAAAGATCTCCCTTGTAGTGCAATTACTGACTGACTTCATTCCAAATAATCTCCCAAGCCAGCACTGTACACCTGACGGTTGCACATTCCCTAATGGAAGTTTAAGGAAACAACGTGGAGAGGGATGGGGCATTGAGAGAGGGAATAGTCTTTTGGGAAACATTTCCCAATCCCACAATCTTCAACATAACCTTACAATATTTATTAGTCACATGGAGCCATGGAGAAATATTTTTTTGCAATGAGGGTTTTTACTTTAAAGTATAATCCTAGATTGTAAGCTCTAAGGAGCAGGGCCCTCTGTTTCCTCTTGTACCAAATTGTATTGTAACTGTAATGTCTACCTTCATTTTGTAAAGCGCTGCTCAAACTGTTGGCGCTATATAAATCCTGTATAATAATAATAATCTCAGCTCAGTGTGGTGACGAAGCTGATTTTGATACGCCCATCGGCGTCACAGATGGCCTCAATCCATTGAGGTATGCACATTACACACGGGTAAAACACAGAGTGCAGCGGAAGCAAGCGTGTCACCACACTGAGCTATTCATGGCATCTCACGGCAGCATGGTTTCCCATCGATGACTATTAAATGCAGTAAGGATGGGCCTTTATACATCCCGGTATTCGGCCACTTGGTGAGTCAACACACCCTACTATGTGCGATATGGCGCCTTTCTAATGACGGACAGTTACAAGTTCATAGGGTGAACATATCTCCTGCAAGGCCACACACCGGTTGTAAGGACTTTTTTCCGTTTGATTGGATCACTTAGGTCCACTTTGCAAACAGGGAATTGGTGTCTTCCTGCCAACAATTGCCACAATTTACTGCCAATATCTACCATTTGCCGCCATCCTTATTTCCAGAGAGTTGCCACTTTATACTCATGCATGTCCAAGGTGGTCTATCTTGTTAACCATTGAACTGAGTTGCATATTCAATGACTCCATCTTGGGACTATACACCACATTAATTCCAGTGAACAAGACTATCTGTGCAATTTATTTTTTGTGACACACTTTGGACTTCACGCTTATTAATCCGATTTGGCATTTTTGATCTGTTCTGGATACAACACCTTAATGATATCCTAGAAGTACACCTCCTTGTTGAGATTGCAGCTTAGCAGATGACAGGATTGTGTCGCTACCATTCTGCTAAACGTCATTTGATTTTGGCCATACCATGACGCCATTTATTTTTAATATAAGATTACACAGACAACGTTGTCTGGGACGAGGTGATGTGTACTAAAAGGTTTTTAATCCTCTTCTGTGTACAATTGGCAATTTTTGCATATAACTTTTGATAATAATAAAGCATTATATTTATACACTGGTTGTGTGTCAGTTTACCGCATTGTCCTTCTATGTAACCGCTTTGAACAGCTTGTTCACTTGATATTTTGAGGTTTTGGTTTTTTGGTTACTGAACAGCACTTAAGTTGTTTGGCAGAGCCTATTTAACTTTTTAGTACCTCCTGTAATATTTTTTATAATCTGGCACAGCATGTGGACAACCCTGTCAGGTTGTAAAGTTAAGGTTAAGGTTCAGGTGGGTGCCCGAGGGGTGGTAAAACCACGTTCAGCTGTTTTTACCACCCCTCAGTCATGTGTGTGAATAAGCCCTATAATAGCCAAATCTCCTGACTGGGGACACAGCAATAAAAAACCTGACTGTGGTTATAAACAAAAGCTCTGCTATAGGCTGTGTGCATTCCCATGATAAGTATTGAAGTTTGATTTGAGTGTACCTCCAGATTAAAACTTTATTTTTTACAATCTCATATTGTATGGCATAATGGACATATTTCTAGTTTAACTGCCTTGTATGCCTCCTGAGCCAATGAGCGAAGGGGCTCATACTTACTGGGTCTCTCTACAGGTGTCTACAGACCACTCATATACTCTGTATAGATCACTGTGCAAAAGATATCAAGGTCAAGTTTTCTAAATAACTGACGACTATGCCTAGACAAGATGATATCTTCAACAAACATTAACCAAGCAAGATGCCAATAAAAAGAAAACTCAGGAGCAGATTACTAAAGTTGCCAAGATATTAACGCATTTTAAAACCAGGGAGCTCTCATACCTGGGCAAATGGCCATAAAGATTAAAGTGTTACAAGGGACGTCTAATCCAAGAAACGCCTATAATAACCATTTTACAAGGGAAAATGAAGGTTTTTGAAAGAAAATGGACAAGGCTAAGATCTGTCTCTTAAGCGCGCCTAAGGCCAAATTCTGGTCAAGTCAAGATTCTAGTAAGGGAAGAAGATAAATCTTTGGGACTTAACCACTTGAAGACCACCCTACAGCAGTTTTACTGCTACAGGGCAGTCCTCCTGTGCAAAATCATGTATATATACCTGATTTTGCACTTCTGCCATAGGGAGCACATGTGTGTACTTCCGGCAGCTCGCTTCTGCTGTGAACACGCACAGCAGAAGACTATCTGAGAGTCCCGGTGGACGGATGTTCACCGGCACCCGCCGTTTATCAGACAGGAGAAAGAACAGAGCTCTGCTTATGTAAACAAGGCAGAGCTCTGTTCTAACAGGTGAGGAAGTGAAGGATTGTGTGTCCCTACAAAGCTGGGAACACAATCCTTCACTTCCCCTAGAATAAGCACCACCTAGTGTACACCAAGCACATAGCTAGGCATACATTTAACTCTTTAATTGCCTTAGATGTTAACCCCTTCCCAACCAGTGTCATTAATATAGTGATCAGTGCATATTCTTAGCACTGATCACTGTATTATGCAGGCCATAGATGGGTCGAAAATCGGCCGATCTTTCGGCCGAAAATCAAATCGGCCGATTTTCGGATCGTTAGTGGGCTATTTGTTCAGCCGTTTTTCGGGATTTTGGCCGTTTTTTTTTTTTGGTAAAGTTGGAAAAAAATCGGCCGATTTTCGTGGCATTAATGGGCTAATCGGCCAATTTTTTACTGATAAAAAATCTGCGCATGAGCAGTGACCTGCAAGAGGAAGACAAAAAGAAGAAAAAGAAGAAGAGGATGAAGAAGAGGATGAGGAAGAAGAAGAGGATGAAGAAGAAGAAGAAGAGGATGAGGAAGAAGAAGAAGATGAGGATGAAGAAGAAGAAGAGGATGAGGAAGAAGAAGAAGAGGATGAGGATGAGGAAGAAGAAGAAGAAGAAGAGGATGAGGATGATGAAGAAGAAGAGGATGAGGAAGAAGAAGAAGAAGAAGAGGATGAGGATGATGAAGAAGAAGAGGATGAGGATGATGAAGAAGAGGATGATGAAGAAGAAGAGGATGAGGATGATGAAGAAGAAGAGGATGAGGATGATGATGAAGAAGAAGAGGATGAGGATGATGAAGAAGAAGAGGATGAGGATGATGAAGAAGAAGAAGAAGAGGATGAGGATGATGAAGAAGAAGAGGATGAAGAAGAAGAAGAAGAGGATGAGGATGAAGAAGAAGATGAAGAAGAGGATGAGGAAGAAGAAGAAGAGGATGAAGAAGAAGAAGAGGATGAGGATGAAGAAGAAGAAGAAGAGGATGAAGAAGAAGAAGAAGAGGATGAGGATGAAGAAGAAGAAGAAGAGGATGAGGATGAAAAAGAAGAAGAAGAAGTAGGATGAAAATAAGAGGAATTCCAGTCCAGCAAAAAGTGTCTGCAGAGAGCTCCGCTATTTCTTTGACAGTTCTCTGACAGTTCCTTGACATTTACAGCGGTTGCAACATTGTATCTATTTGTTTCCGAATAAAAACATCTGTATCCTAAATGGAAACAAATAGATACAATGTTGCAACCGCTGTAAATGTCAAGGAACTGTCAGAGAACTGTCAGAAATAGCAGAGCTCTCTGCAGGGACACTTTTTGCCGGCTGTAGACGGGATGAAAATCGGCCGATTTTTTTTACCATTGGTGGTAACGTCGGCCACTTGAACGACCGATTGTTCGTTTTTTTAAAAGAAAAATCGGCCGATTTTCGACCCATCTATGGCCTGCATTAGTGTTCCTTGTTCCCACAAAGTTGGCTGCTATAAGTCACTGATCGCCGCCATTACTACTAAAAAAAAATAAATATATAAAAAAAATTCCAGTATATGTCCCATAGTTTGTAGACGCTATTATTTTTTGCACAAACGAATCAATATACACTTATTGGGATTTTTTTACCAAAAATATATAGCAGAATACATTTTGTCCTAAATTCTTAAAGAAATAGGATTTTTACAATTTTTTATTGGATATGTTTTATAGTAAAAAATAAAAAAATATAGTTTTTTTTCAAAAATTGTCGGTCTTTTTTTTGTTTATAACACAAAAAGTAAAAACCGCAGACGGGATCAAATACCATCAAAAGAAAGGTCTATTTGTGGGGAAAAGAAGGACATAAATTTATTCTACATTCATTTATGTAGAGTGTTGCATGACCACACAACTGTCAGTTAAATTAACGCAGCGCCGTATTGCAACAAATGGCCTGGTCAGGAAGGAGGGTAAATCTTCCAGTTGGCAAGTGGTTAAATGCCTGTGTTTACACCAGGCAAAGAAGGATTTCCAGGTATGATAGTAATTTTTTCTGGAAGTGGCCTTTCTGGCTTACAGCAGTGTGGAAATGACAGAATCAGAGAAACATCTGTCCCTCAAGACCTAGGTTTCAACATCCATACCATTAAATTTAGTGACTGAGAAGCAAGATGGGATTGAAGGTCTGGCTTATTTAGAACAGGCCAATGATCATCTCCTAGAAGTTTAAGTATGTCTGTATATCAGGTTCTTCTGATCTAGTTTGGTGCAATGACAGTCACCAGTATTTTGTAGAGAAGCCAAGGCAGAAGTCACACCAGAAGAAAGACATATATGAACTGGAATGGATCCCAGGGAATCACAGCATCTGATGGCAGTACTAGAGGATCCTGGGTTCTAGCTACAAACAGGGGTAGCTTGTTGCTGTACCTGTGCTTTGGCGGTTATGCCTCCTTCCTCCTTTATTTCCCATTGTGCTCAGCAATCAAGAGAAAGGGGGGTCTGTGTCTTGCTTTTTTTTTTTTATATACTCTTGCAGAAGTCAGCCATTTACCCAATTACTCCCACCCATCCAGGAAGAGAAACCCCCTTTCACATATCTTAAGACTTTGCCAGTTTCAGCCAATGGGGGCGGTCTTAGGCTAGGACAAAAATCTCAAGACGTGTTCAGTTTATGTCACCAGCTGTTATAAAAAACAGGTAGCCCCAGCTGTACTTACATTCTTTAAAGTAAATTCCCTCAAGAAGATCTATAACAATACTTCCTAGCGGGTGTTAGAAAATTACACCTGGAGGACAGGGTGTCCACATCTGGGGTTCCCCATTTCTGAGATAGGAGTCTGAAGATGATCAGGATGAAGGGCTTATTCCCTTTGGTCTAGATGTGATGGCTGAGGCAATCTGCCATTAAACAGACCACTTCTGAGACGTGGACAGCACAGAGGGCTGGACAGTGTTTCTCTACTCATGAGATGATCAGACTTACTTTCCTTTAAGGGTGCCTGATCGCTAGTACCTCCTTGGTGGTTAATATAGGTTGTGGTGTTGTCTGATTGCACCCTGATCAAGTGACCCCGAAGAAGGGATGGAAGTCCAATTATTCAGTTAGTTTTATTGCTCTCAGCTCCAGGATGTTGACAGGGAGCTTTGAGGGTTTGAAAGACTCCTCTCCCCTTTAACTGTTGGCAGAAGAAGGTTGTTTAGGTACCCCGTTACATAAATAACTATATTTTTGTGAAAACTCTTGGTGAGGGGGATAGGCTAAATGGCAGTGCGACAAATTAGAAGTATTTGTCTCCTACTGTGAAGCGCAGGAAGCACTGATGGGGTGGGTAAATTTGAACATGTGAAAAAGCATCTTCGATGTCTACTGATGATAAATATTGTCTCAGAGAACCAGCAACTGACTTTGCGGATTCCATGTGAAACTTTGGAACATGAAGATCTTTGTTTTGGGGATTTTAGGTCCAGGATATGATGAATATCCCCGTTGGGTTTTGGCACTGTAAACAGATTTGAATGGAATCATTTGAAACTGTTCTCCAGAGAAACTGGCATGACCACTTCAAGGGGTAAAATTGGTTTAAGGCAGTTGGCAAATATGACTGTCCTTGAGAAGATTTCTGAATTTTATTTTGTACCTCTTAAAACCACCTATTTAACCCACAGGTCTGAGATGTCTGTAACCCAGTAAAAGGCACACTGTTACAGTCAACCCACCACTCTTAGTGGTGAGAGCTCCCCTTCATTGTTAAGAGAATTTTGAGGTTCTCAAGGAGTAGAATGTAGAAATGGGGTAAGCTTGTCTTTGAAGGTATAAGCAGCAACCCAGGTGTAGACCATCCTGTAACGAAGTCCTTGTGACAAAAGGGTATAGGAAGTGACTGGGCACCTTATAAAGGGCTTTAAGTGGAAATGGTGGTAAAAGTAGGATCTGTAATGTGATGTAGCATCCACTTGAGAATATGCTCTGAAGGGTGGAATTTTACCACTAAGTTTGAAAAGTTTAACACTATACAAGTGGATAATTTTCAAAAACAATTCCCAGTTTAATGTACACATGAATACTTCTCCTGAAACCTGTTTAAAATGAGGCTATACAGTATCGGCCCAGTACAAGGTAATGGAACTTTATAAAGATGGAAAAGGACATATAAAGATGTCCAAAGCCTTGAATATGCCAGTCAGTACTGTTAAATCACCTATTAAGAAGTAGAAAGTTCAGGGATCTCTTGATACCAAGCCAAGGTCAGGTAGACCAACAAAGATTGCAGCCATAACTGACAGAAGAATTACCTGGGATTCAAAGAAAAACCCACAGGCAACCTCAAAAGAAAAACAGGCCGCTCTGGAAAAAGATGGTGTAGTTGTTTTTAAGGTGTACAATACGGTGATACTTTAACAAAAATGAGCTGTTTGGTCGAAGTGCCAGAAAGAAACTTTTCTTAATAGGTGATTTAACAGTACTGATTGGCATATTCAAGGCTTTGGACATCTTTTTATGTCCTTTTCCATCTTTATAAAGTTCCATTACCTTGTTATGCAGGACTTTTGATAGTTCTTTTCTGATCCCCATGGCTCAGTATCTAGCCCAGTCAGTGCTTCCACGTAAGAGCTAACAAACTCATTGACTATTTATACACAGACACTAATTGCAATTTAAAAAGCCACAGAAGTGGGACATTAACCTCTAATTGGCATTTTAACCCGTGTGTGTCACCTTGTGTGTCTGTACCAAGGCCAAACATTCCAGGGTATGTAAACTTTTGATCATGGCCATTTGGGTGATTTCTGTTATCATTATGATTTAAAAAGGAGCGAAACAACTATTTCATAATAAATGGCTTCATATGATCATCATCCTTCAATAAAAGAGCATTTTTTGGCATGATCAGTCATATTTTCAATATCAATGCCAGAATTTCACAATTTCTGCCAGGGTATGTAAACGTTTGAGCACAACTGTAGCACCCTGCAGCTAACTACACACATTAGAACTGCTGAGGTGAGCACCCAAGCAGAATCCAGTGCCCAAAGAAACATTTCAGGTCACCTTAATAGTGTGGGGTTGGGGTACCGTTCTGAAGGTTATAGTTAGGTTGCATTGGTGCGGATGGACTACTTCTATTTGTTTAATTTGAGTTGAACAACCCAAAGTAAAAAAAACTAATGAAGCAAACAATTTTTCTGCAAGGGAGAAAAGGTTCATCAATTTAGGACACTAGCAAACAACTGAGCTCTCACAGAGTAGGTTGGGGTTATAGGGGAACTCCCAGGGGGGCATGTCAAGCAAAATTTTGCCAGTGTCTAATTACCTGAAGACACTAGCCAATAACTCAGAGTCTATAAATATCCTGTCCTGTGTCCGATAATGATAGAGCTTTTAATAACATTTAGAGCTAGACATACTAAAGTCTCAGGAAAAGTCATGAAAAAAAAATATGTTGCCATAGTTGAGCAGTGGAGAGCAATTTTCCAGATGAAGCCGACTTCCTATCTAAAGAACACACCATAAACACATAAACAAACTGACAGACCTTTTCAATTTCAATTATCTGTAACTCAAAATATTAAACTTCACAGCAGTTACATAAATCTCAAATTTACTCATTTTCTAGACTGAACATATTTTGCATACACTCTATATTAGCAGCTCTTCTGCATAATATAACAATTTTGTTTCAAATGGTTTTAGATTGAATAACCTCATATGCACAAAGATGACTTGAGCGGAAACAAATAAGAACATATATCTGGATTTGCAAATGTATGAGTGTGTTTATTTGATTTTGGAACAATTTTTTGCGTGCATTATTTTTATTTTTCAAGCTTTTTCAGGCTTCAGCATTTTTCAACTAACCAAAAAGAAAGCTATATACTAGGATAGGAAATTGTTGTTATGAGGAATGCACATTCCGCACTATACTGCCCCAAAAGGAGATTCTGAACTTTTTCCGAGCACTGAGCGAAAGTACATTTCTTAGATGTGAACAGGCAAAACAGAATAACATGGAAATCCAAATTTCAAACATTAAAGTGTGAATGGAGGCTAAAGATGATAATCGTGTACTGTAGTAAAGACAGATGAAGTATCTTCAGGTAGTGTCATAGTGACATGCAACAAAATCGATGACAGCAGTAATTTAAAAGGCTGACTTATCAGTTAACCTTTGCACAAAGTTATCTCTGTTAATGACACTTTTCACAGAATCATGCTTTTCCACTAAGCTGTTATTTATTACATGTTGTTTTTCACATATATCAGTGCAAAAGTTATTAAAAAAAGCTTGTAAAAAATCTAAAGTCAGAGCATTTTTTTCTCCATTTTTTACTGGAGTATAGTAATAGTTAGAACCCTGTCTGTTTTTCTTTTTTTTTTTTGCAATCTGTGTCCAAGTCGAGAGATTTCCCTTTACTTCCTGTCCCAGAGACAGAACAGGAAGAAGGGAACATCTCTCCAAAGTTGGGGGAAATCCCCTCTTAAAAAGTTACTAAACCCAGGACCCTGCATTCACTCTATCTGGTCTCCCACAGTACACACAACATGGAAATGCAATTATTTCAGTAAATATAAACTGTTAAATTCCTTTTATCATCAGTAGTATATATAGCCGTCTTATGACTTCTATCAGTGTCCAGCTGAACACATGTTAAAGCTTGTAGGAGGAGTTTTCATTTTGCTCTAGGAGGAGGCAGAACACCTGACCTCTGTCTGGGCAGCGCTGATTGGCTCTGTGCTTTTCACATGCACTCTCGCAAGAGGAAAAAAAAAAACCTCTCTAGTAATACACACCAAACTGAGCATGTGCAGAGTGTCTCCACATGATATGTCTTATCAGGAGATGAGAGGGACAATGGAGGAAGGGGAGGATCAGAGAAGACAGGATCAAACAGTGTTTTTACAATATGCAGAGGATTAACCCCTTAGGTTCCACAGTGAGTATAACAAGCATGCTTTACTGCATAAACAGACTCATTTTACTGTTGTGGGTTTACTAACACATAGTTACATAGTGAGTCTGGCTGAAAAAAGACAAAAGTCCATCCAGTTCAACCATTAAAAAAATCAAAGCTATAATCCTACACTCATAGTTGATCCAGAGGAAGGCAAGAAAAACTAGCAAAGGATGATCCAATTTGCCCCTGCAGGAGAAAAAATTCCTTCCTGATCCCTCGAGAGTCAATCAGATATTCCCTGGATCAACTTTACCTATAAATGTTAGTATCCAGTTATATTCTGTGTATCCAAGAATCCAGGCCTTTTTTAAAGCAATCCACTGAGCTGGCCAGAACCAACTCTTGAGGGAGTCTATTCCACATTTTCACAGCTCTCACTGTGAAGAAACCTTTCCATGTTTGGAGATTACATTTATTTTCCTCCAGATGTAAAGAGTGCCCCCTTGTCCTCTGTGATGACCTCAGGGTGAATAGCTCTACACTGAGTTCACTATATGAACCACTGATGTATTTATACATGTTGATCATATTTATACATGTTGAACACTTTAAGCTGGCCATAGACTAGTAGATTTTGAATGAATGTTCATACAAATATAATATAATATATATAATACAAAGATACATAAAATATTTTCAGTACATTTGATGACTTGAAAAATGCCGTTCAAAAGTATGTCAAAATGTCTACTTTTAACTTTTGATTTTGGTATGAATGTAATTTCCCAAATGAAGACCACATTCCCTGTTAGAAATGTGTTTGTTCGAGGAAATATTTCCATTCCGCCTCTTTGAATTTTCTTATAACTGTGGTAAAAAATAAACATCAATTTGACCCCAGTAATACTCTAACAAATGTTCTTGTAATTAAAATGTTTTAATACAAGTCTACTAGTGTATGAGCAGCTTTAGACAGCTGTCATCTGAACATTTGTATCCACTGGAAGATTTTTGGTGTCAATTGGAAGAGTTTCATTTTCCTATCACCTTCTGTCACGTTGACAATAGTCAACTAGGGAAGGTAAATCTCCCCAGTAGAGACACAGATAGACAGAATACTTGCAGTAGCTGGGGAGCAGGGAAGCCTTTCAACACATGGGCCACTGCAGAGGTAAGTATATGCATGCTTATTTTACAGATGACCTGTTGGGTAACAGTGACTCTATGCTTTAAGGCTGAACACCAGGCAGAAAATAAAAAAACTACAATAAAGTGGTTCTAAAGGTAGAAGGTTTTTAACCTTAATGTATTCTTTGCATTAAGGTAAAAAACCTTCAGTGTGCAGATGCACCCTCAGTCCCCTTTATATGTACCTGAGTCTGATCTTGATCCTGCATTGTGCATAAGAGCAGCAGCTCTCTCACTGTTTGCAAGCTCAGAGACAGCAGCGGGAGCCATTGGCTCCCGCTGCTATCAATCACAGCCAGAGGAGAGAGCAGGGAGCAGAGCTGAGCCATGCTCTGTGTGCCAATGGACACACAGAGCTGGCCCAGGAGCAAGCACACAGAAGTGCCCCCATGCCAGCAGCTTGCTACAGGAGCATTGAACAAGGGGAAGGAACCAGGAGTGCCGACAAGGGACCCAAAAAGAGAAGGATTGGGGCTGTTCTGTGGAAATTCACTGCACAGATTAGGTAAGTATGACATGTTTATTTAAAAAAACAATATCCTTTAGAATCACTTTAGGGCAGTCATATGATTTTATTTAAAATCATTAAATGTATTTTTGTTCAATCCTGCTTAATTGACTTAATCGATTAATGACAGTACAGAAAGAACAGTCAGAATATTCTTGGTGGTCATAGGGTTGCATACACTGTGGCACATATTACATACGTGTACAAATTTACAGACAGTCTAAGTATAGAGCAGAGCTACAAAAACAAGACACCTCCAGACAACATCACTTCGTCTTTTTAACAACATTGTGGCAGAGGTCCTCCTTTAAAAATAATAATGGACTGCCAACAGGTCCCATTGATGAAGCATCCAGTGTCAGCCATAATTTGTACATCAGAAAGATTTAAGTGTATTTTAAATGCAGCTAGATACTAGTTGTAGTCAGTACCTGACTTTGCATTCAGCCCCCTGTAAATCCCTGCACAGCAGTAGACCGTGAGATTGAGGACCAGCAAGCACTAACAGCAAATCAGATTCTCCTGCAATGCAAATATATTGACATTTTGAAAGGAGGATAGCAAAGTGTTTACTATGTAGCTGCTCCTTCATTGACCAACCAGCAGGTTTAGGATGCAGGCCAAGCTATGGTACTGCAGTGCAAGTTAAAGCTTTAAAGCAGGGGTCTGCAAACTTTCTACACAATGGGCCAACCTACTGTCCTTCAGACAGATGGGGGCTGAATTGTAGCTAATGGGGATAGAAAATGTCCCGTATTCAATGGAAGTAAACAGTGCCTTAAGCCTAGTACACACTGTGATAAATCTGATGTCCAATCACTCGATTTTTGATAAAAATGCATATTATGATGTAAGCAAGTAAGCATAGTGTTGTCCTGTGCTTCTGATCATGCACATTTTTTTCTGTACGATTATTTCTGTATGATTACTGTATTAAACGAAAATTGGACGTTGTGTTCACGTACAATAAAAATTTTCTAGCTTGCACGCTCAGTTTTGGTTGTCTGAAAATTCGGAATTGACTGTGGAAAGCACTATAATAACGTTCAGATAATCGGCCCTCATACGGAAATGTTCATACAATTTCCTCATCGTTTGTATGAGCCTATAGGCTTGGTGTTCAGTTGGAGTAAATAAATTACATAATGCCGGTGGTCAGTAGCATGAGGAATAGTGCCCCATCATTGGTATCAGTGGGGGGAATAGTGCTCCATCATTGGTATCAGTGGGGGGAATAGTGCTCCATCATTAGTATCAGCGGGAGGAATATTGCCCATCATTGGTATCAGTGGGAGGAATAGTGCCCCATCATTGGTATCAGTGGGGGGAATAGTGCCCCATCATTGGTATCAGTGGGAGGAATAGTGCCCCATCAGTGGGAGGAATAGTGCTCCATCATTGGTATCAGTGGGGGGAATAGTGCTCCATCATTGGTATCAGCGGGAGGAATATTGCCCATCATTGGTATCAGTGGGAGGAAAGGTGCCCCATCATTGGTATCAGTGGGGGATATAGTGCCCCATCATTGGTATCAGTGGGAGGAATATTACTCCATCATTGGTATCAGCGGGAGGAATATTGCCCATCATTGGTATTAGTGGGAGGAAAGGTGCCCCATCATTGGTATCAGTGGGAGGAATATTGCCCGATCATTGGTATCAGTGGGGGGAATATTGCCCCATCATTGGTATCAGTGGGAGGAATATTGCCCCATCATTGGTATCAGTGGGAGGAATAGTGCCCCATCATTGGTGTCAGTGGGAGGAATAGTACCCCATTATTGGTTTTAGTGGAAGGAGCAGCACCCCATCATTGGTATTTTGGGCAGAAATAGTGCACCATCTTTGGGAGGAATCCTGCCCCTGCCTCAATGACGTCAGTAGGTGGAATAATACGCCATCATCGGTGTCAGTGGCAGGAATTATGCTCCACTGTTAGTGTCAGTGAGAGAAATAGTGCCCCAAGGACTGGATAAAGGCTAGCAAAGGGCCACATCAGGGTCTGCAAACTTTCTACACAATGGGCCAACCTACTGTCCTTCAGACAGATGGGGGCTGAATTGTAGCTAATGGGGATAGAAAATGTCCCGTATTCAATGGAAGTAAACAGTGCCTTAAGCCTAGTACACACTGTGATAAATCTGATGTCCAATCACTCGATTTTTGATAAAAATGCATATTATGATGTAAGCAAGTAAGCATAGTGTTGTCCTGTGCTTCTGATCATGCACATTTTTTTCTGTACGATTATTTCTGTATGATTACTGTATTAAACGAAAATTGGACGTTGTGTTCACGTACAATAAAAATTTTCTAGCTTGCACGCTCAGTTTTGGTTGTCTGAAAATTCGGAATTGACTGTGGAAAGCACTATAATAACGTTCAGATAATCGGCCCTCATACGGAAATGTTCATACAATTTCCTCATCGTTTGTATGAGCCTATAGGCTTGGTGTTCAGTTGGAGTAAATAAATTACATAATGCCAGTGGTCAGTAGCATGAGGAATAGTGCCCCATCATTGGTATCAGTGGGGGGAATAGTGCTCCATCATTGGTATCAGTGGGGGGAATAGTGCTCCATCATTAGTATCAGCGGGAGGAATATTGCCCATCATTGGTATCAGTGGGAGGAATAGTGCCCCATCATTGGTATCAGTGGGGGGAATAGTGCCCCATCATTGGTATCAGTGGGAGGAATAGTGCCCCATCATTGGTATCAGTGGGGGGAATAGTGCTCCATCATTGGTATTAGTGGGAGGAATAGTGCCCCATCATTGGTATCAGTGGGAGGAATAGTGCCCCATCATTGGTATTAGTGGGAGGAATAGTGCCCCATCATTGGTATCAGTGGGGGGAATAGTGCCCCATCATTGGTATCAGTGGGAGGAATAGTGCTCCATCATTGGTATCAGTGGGGGGAATAGTGCTCCATCATTGGTATCAGCGGGAGGAATATTGCCCATCATTGGTATCAGTGGGAGGAAAGGTGCCCCATCATTGGTATCAGTGGGGGATATAGTGCCCCATCATTGGTATCAGTGGGAGGAATATTACTCCATCATTGGTATCAGCGGGAGGAATATTGCCCATCATTGGTATTAGTGGGAGGAATATTGCCCATCATTGGTATTAGTGGGAGGAAGAAAGGTGCCCCATCATTGGTATCAGTGGGAGGAATATTGCCCGATCATTGGTATCAGTGGGGGGAATATTGCCCCATCATTGGTATCAGTGGGAGGAATATTGCCCCATCATTGGTATCAGTGGGAGGAATAGTTCCCCATTATTGGTTTTAGTGGAAGGAGCAGCACCCCATCATTGGTATTTTGGGCAGAAATAGTGCACCATCTTTGGGAGGAATCCTGCCCCTGCCTCAATGACGTCAGTAGGTGGAATAATACGCCATCATCGGTGTCAGTGGCAGGAATTATGCTCCACTGTTAGTGTCAGTGAGAGAAATAGTGCCCCAAGGACTGGATAAAGGCTAGCAAAGGGCCACATCTAACCCTTGGGCAGCAGTTTGGAGGCCGCTCTTATATTACAAACAGTCTATATGTGTAGCTGACCTGGGTAATTAGGTGCATGCCTGGAATTCAGCTTTAAAGGAGTAAAATGAGTACCATACCCAACCGCTTTATAGAATAGCATTTCCCAAAAACCAATTAAATTTATTTCAAAATTAAAAAAAAAAACAAAAAACACTGTAAGATAAATTGGCTGGTAACCAAGATAACTTAAGACACACAGAGGTTTTGCTCTGAAACAGCAGGAAACTTGAGAATAAGTAAGTGGTTAAAGAAAATATTGTTTCTTTCCTCTATTTGTATGAAGGAAATGTCAGGAAACAATTATCACAGTTCTGCAGAAAAATAAACGTGGAATCTGAAGGGAACATCTAGTTATATTAAAGTGATTTTATTCAGCCAGCATATTCGAGTTCAGAAGGTAAACGGTACCAGTAATATACACCGATCAGCCATAACATTATGACCACCTACCTAATATTGAGCAGGTCTCCCTTTTGCCACCAAAACAGCCTAGACCCATCGAGGTATGGACTCCACAGGCCAAAGCATCACACTGCCTCCACCAGCTTGCCTTTTTCCCACACTGCATCTTGGTGCCATTTCTTCCCCAGGTAAGCGACACACACCCATCCACATGATATAAAGAAAATGTGCTTTATGAGACCAGGCCACCTTCTTCCATTGCTCTGTGGTCCAGTTCTGATACTCATGTACCTAGTGTAGGTGCCTTTGGCTGTGGATACGGGTCAGCATGGGCACCCTGACTGGCCTGCAGCTACACAGCACCATACACAACAAACTGTGATGCCCTGTGTTCTGAAACCTTCCTACAGGAACCAGCATTAAGTTAATCAGCAATCTGAGCTACACTAACTCTTCTATTGGATCAGGCTACACAGGTCAGCCTTCACTCCCCATGTGTATCAATGAGCCTTGGCTGCCCATGACACTGTCGCCAGTTCACTTTTTTCTTCCCTGGACCACTTTTGCTCGGTTCTGACCACTGCAGACCAGGAACATCCCACAAGAGCTGCCATTTTGGAGTTGCTCTGATCCAGTCATTTGGTCATTATAATTTGTCCCTTATCGAAGTCACTCAAATCACTTGCCCATTTTTCTGCTTTCAAATCAAATTCAGGGACAACATGCTCACTTAGTGCCCGATATACAGTATCTTACCGAACGTCAGATGCCATTGTCACAAGATAATCAATGTTATTCACTTAATCTTTCAGTGGTCATAAGGTTATGGCTGATTTGATGTATTTGTAATAAATAATAAGATTTTAATTAGGATCCTTTTGCTACTTGCCCACAGCGGTTCCTAAGAAATCTCTTTGCAAAAAAGAAAACACCCCTGTTTTTATAATAAGTAAAGGAACTTACCTCTATGGATTTGGGCCATAATGGAGTGTTTGGAAAGTTATATTTGTAGACTTCATTAGCAATAGTATTAACATCTACAGCTGCCACCACTTCCGCTGATGCTCCACTGGCTGAAATAATATAAAATAAAACAGAATTCTTAAAAAAATATTTGATGGAAGCCTGTTCTGAGGGATATAATGAGAGATATTTACTAAAACCAGTACAGCTGTGCATGGCAGCCAATCAGATTCTAACTTCAGTTTGTTCAATTAAGCTTTGACAATAAAATCTGGAAGCTGATTGGTTTCTATCCGCAACGGCACTGGATTTTGCACCATGCAGTTATAGTATATAATGCCCATAGAGTATACTAATGTTCATCTCCTTATTGAAATTTTAGTTGGTCAATTATACATAATAAAGTCTGTGTTGTGCAAAGAGATATTGCATATTCCATGAATACAATCAGATTGTACAATATCTGTACACTCTTCTATAGATTTACCAAAACTGTGTAATATGGAGGACCTACCTAAGCAACTTTTTTTATCTAATCAGGCAGGCCCCTGTTCTACATTGTTATTGGCAGATCTAAAAGAGATTGTACAATAAGATTGCATAGTGCATGGTTACCATGAATATTCTGCCATCCTGTGTGAATGTAGCAGGAAAGGACATGAAACACCACTGGGATTGGACCCCTATAAAAGCTTTGTACTGGCCCTTCAGCAGGTCCCCAGTCAACACTTCCAGCAGAGACTTCCCTCTCTCACCAGTGTCCACACCAATATATTCTTTCCTTGGTCTGTCACAGCTCTCCTTCCAGTGTCCACAGTATCTTCTCTGACACTCTACCCTCATCGCCCACAATATAGTCTCTGGCCCACACCTACACTGTCTACTTACTAGTCCCCCCACAATACACAATAAGCTTTCACCCCCCCCCCAACGAGATACCATTGTGCCCCCCAATGATCCTTCTGCTCCTCACTAGACTGTGGGTGTCAGAAACAACTAAGATGGATCACTTAAAGCAGTAATAAACCCCAACATAAAATGTATATAGCATCTTACCAATTCTTAGATGTGATGACTGCATTAGGCTTTCTTTCTTTTCTCATCTTGTGATCTGGCCAGTAAGTCTATTCTTTCTCAAAAGAACAAGGTCCCCAGCAGAATGTATCAGTTACAGAGATGAGACAAACCATTTATCACTGGCAGGGGTGCTTACAGTGATCACCTTTCATTTATTCATGTAAAACCTTTATCCCAAAAGCAAAAAAACTGCTGTAATTGATTCTAAACTGTGAGCTGGAGCTTGGCTTCAATTTGTTAGTGTATTTAAATCGGTTAGTACATGCAACACTCCCCAATTCCCCAGAATGACCATGCTGCTATCCAAGAGGTGCCCCCTGTGCTTCTTCATCCAGAGTGGGGGCACTCTAATACAGTAGGCGTGTTACTGGCCAGATCACCAGGTGAAAACAGAGGGGAAAAAGAGTAAAAAAAACTAAATGCAGTTACCACATGTATTGATTGCTATGCTGCAATATATTACATTATTGGTTTTGGGTTTAATACTGTTTAATTACTTCCTGACCGCATTATATCCGAATGACAGCTACAGCGCGGTCGTCCAGTTCTGGGAGGGCGTCATATGACCCCCAAGTGCTCTCTGTGATCACTCTGTCTTGTGGGCCAATCACAGTGGCCTTTTACTATGTGATCAGCTCTGCCCAATCACAGCTGATCACCATCTAAATACACTTTCTGGTTATTGGCAGTACTTTCCTCGTGCTGTCATAGCATGAGGAAAATACTGCCGATAACTGGCAAGTCTTAAAGGAGACATCTACACTGATAATCAGGGCAAGCCCCAAAAAGTTTCCATCAGTACTGCCAATCTGCACCTAACAGTGCTGCCACTCCATGCCCAACAGTGCTGCCAATCTGTGCCCAACAGTGGCAACTATCAGTGTCGCCTATCAGTGCCCTTCATTGCAGCCTCATCAACGCACATCAGTGAAGGAGAAAAATTACCTGTTTGCAAAATTTTATAATAGTAACTAAGGCTGGCCATACAGTATACAATTTTCTGTTCAATTTTCTTTAATTTACCTTCAACTATGAAGAGCAAAGGCCTGCCTAATTGGATACAGTTGAAAGTGTTGTTTAAGTTTAACTTCCTATTATATGGTTTTTAGTAAACCTCCCAGGCACAATGCATCCTGGGGACGCTTACTTCGTATTGCGAAAAAAATTAATAAACCAAGGCATTATTTTCAATGGATTTTCATTCGTAAACCAAAAATTACGTTAACCGAGGCGTTCATAAACTGAGGTACGCCTGTATTGTGTTTCTGCTGCATTTTGCTTTTTTATTCTGCCCAGCAACAAAAACATTTCCACTTTAATAGAAAAAAAAAAAAAAGCTGAATAAACACAAAACGAGCTAAAAATGTGGTAAAAATGTGAATGTAAAAATGCAAAGTGAAATGCAAAAAGCATTGCAAAAACGTATCAAAGCCTTGGTGTGAACCAGGCCTAAGAGTGAAGACACCTGAACAGGTAAGAAAATACTGACATCTAGTGTGCTGTTGCGTTCATCTACCCGGCAATTCTAGTCCTTGAACAAGTTCCTGTCAGTTACTTTGTAGCAGGAAAATGTTTAATGAGAAGCTCGTTCACAGTATAACGCACCATTGCCATGCATTACACTTTGGTTTTGAAGGATCTAATTCAGTTTTGAAGGATCTAATTCAGACTCTCACCCTTTTTACCATGGAGGAACCCCTGAAATAGTTTTTGGCTTCAGGGAATCCTTGCTAATAATTACATTTACAGCTCACAGTACATTAGTGTGATGGTCAATGGGAAGAATGCTCCTTACATTTGTGGTCATTGTGAAGATCCCCCCCCTTACAGACAGCTAAAAAGATCAATGGTGTCAGTGGGAAATGATCTGAGAGGCAGAAATTGCTTTTTGCTCAAGGAACCCCTAGAAACCTCTGGAGGAACCCTAGAGCTCAATGGAACCCAGGTTCAGAAACCCTGATCAAATTCAAGACAAGTGAATTTGATTGGAGAGTGAAATAGATGGTTCACATGCGGTAAGATGACAGCAGTGGCAATGTGCCGATTGTGGCACTGTTTACTTTTTTTTTTAAACAAACTTTACTGGAATATCATACAGCAACATTTAATCAAAGGGTGGAGTGACAGACGTCATCGCGCTCCGGAAGGACAGCGGCCATCTTTTGATGGTACTTGATCACCACTGAATTTTTTTTTATTATATAAAAGGAAAAAAACCAACAATTTTATTTAAAAAAACTATATTTTCTACTTTCATATCCAATCTGAAAACATATCCAATAAAAAAAAAAAATCTAATTTCTTCATAAATTTAGGTCAAAATGTATTTTGCTTTGGTAACAAATGTATGTCTTTGGTAACAAAAAATTCCAATAAGTGTATATTTATTGGTTTGTCGGAATGGTATACCGTCTACAAACTATAGGATATTTACTAGAATTTACACAGCTATGACGCTATACAGCCACTTATAGTGGCACTGTGATAGTGTGGCGGACAATCTGGTACACTAATTGACACCACTAGTGACACTAATACAGTGATCAGATATAATACTGTACACTGTCACTGTACTAATGACACTGGCTGGGAATATGTGCTGCTTTTACTAAGAGATCTGGCTGCTTTTTCTTCCTGCTTTTCAGGAAGGACAAACAGCCAGATTGCTGCTCTGTGTACAGAGTCCTGTTTGTTTGTAAACACAGGACTCTGTACTGTGATTGGACACGGCTGATCAACAAGTCTTAGCCATAAGTCCTTATACACACTGGATGTTTTTGACGTTTTTTTTCTACAGCCAGTAAACTCCCCAGCATGTTTACCTATGTGTCCATGCACACATAGGCTGTAATCAACGTTCTTTGGCAGGGACGGTTTTTGGCTGGAAAAAAACCCAGAACTAGTGGGTTTCTAGAGGAGTTTTTTAGCTGTAAAAATGCTCTAACGCTGAAAAATGCGCAAAACACAGTAAAATGTGGTAAAATAAGGCAAACTAGCATGTTTTGACTTTTTTTAGCAAAAATAAAAGTAAAAAAATGCTAAAAACCACAAACGCCAAAAAAAATTGCTAAACGCTAATGCAAAAATGTTGAAAAACTCACATTTTTAATTTGACTTTACACAGCTAACGTTACCAGCGTTATTAAAACGCCCCATGTGCATAGAGCCTAAACCATCGGCTCAAACCTGCTGACAAAATCTCGCTGTGTCTAACCGCAGCACAGATCAGCAAGGGGTGCGCATCCCACACGTGGAAGCAAGCTTGCAGCATTTATGTTGCTGAGCCTGCAGATGCCGCTGTGTCACAGTAAATCTACTGTTCCCAGGTGGCAAGTGGCTAAAACACATCTTCTCTCCCAAAACGTTTTTTAATAACTCCAACCCATCCCCCTGCCTCCATTCTTGCCTAGAAGAGAATGATATGCCCTACTCATGCACCCTCTTGGGATATCCCCATGACATAAACCAGGGATAAGTCCAGGAATTCAGCCACTCTGTAAAATGTGCCAGATTACACTGGGCTAAGTCCAACGATACGCCTGACACCATGTGGAGTTATCTCTTTCATTTGCAATTCACATTTTACTGAGCGCAGGGAGTTCTGGTGCATTGACATTGGACCTTTTGGTCTCAGCTCCTGCAGAGTTATATTCAGCTAATCTACCCACCCCTTCCCTCTCCCACCCTGTAAATAGACAGCAACAAGAAGGGTGGCAGCATTTCTCCTGTCAGACCTGGGAGTAGTTGTTTAGCGAAACTGTCAGCTGTAAATAAAAGAGATAAGTTCATGATGTTGTAAGCATCTTGTTTGACACAACCCATGGAAAGCCAGTCCATGCTGGAAAGTGGCTGAATTCCAGGAGTTCAGCTTTAACTTAAGGAAAATGATTGTGATGTGCATACAATGAACTATATATAAATTTGGGAAGTAACAGATAAAATCAGATTACCATGAGTATGTAGTAATGACCACAGTGAAAAAACTGATCTGCCCATGTCTCCCTTTATTAACTTGAAGTATTAATCACATACCAAGCTTAGGGACTCCTACTCTCCCTTCCTGGACTCCCACTTCTAGCACGCCCGGCACCGGAACTCTTGGTGACCTCACCAATTAGTGGGAACCGTAGCTTCAGCTATTTTGGAAAGACATTTTAGTACAATTATGGAATTCCTCTGGCGTGTGGAGGAACTTCACTTTCAAGGCTGTGAGAGTTACAGAGAAACAAGAGATTCAATAACAATCAATTTTCTTTAACTCCTTTCACGGCCTGAAGACACACAAATTTTTTTTGGATAAGCCGACTGAAGATGTCTGTCAACAAGTGAAACCAATCAGCAAGTTGCTCGTGTACAAACAGGGCAATCACCGGACATCCACATGGGCCTAATAGATGCACCACAGAGGTGCATCCACCACTGGTCTCTGAAACTAAGCACAAACAACAGCAGATTGGCCATTTCTTTCAAGGGGTTACTATTTGCACGAAGGCTGTGGGGATGGTGGCAGAGGAAGGAAACCTTTGGGCAGTAGATGCTCCTCAGATGGAAGGAGGTAGCAGAGGGCGAAATCATAAATCTTCCAGTACATCCAAAAGAAGTCTCCACCCCCTAATCCTACCTATTTTATCACCTATTTGAACCATCCGGGTACACTGGCCCTGGGGTAGAATTCAAGTTGGATAGTGTAGGAGGCCCTGCAATCAGCAGAAGGCCTTGCAATATCAATATTCTAAAGTTGTCCCAGCTAGGTCTGAAAAAACTCAAAGAATGGGCTTATTCTTTTACTGTCAGTTAGCCATGTATTTACTTTTATAGGTGCATAAAGCCACACACTTTTATGGGCTGCCCTGGAAGATGATAGGGCAAAACCACCTAAGCCCTGGTTCACACCAGTGTGACTTGTCATGTGACTTAGAACTCTCATGTCGCATGACAAGTTGCACCCCATTAGCGGCAATGGAATCGTTCAAATCGTTCAACTTTGAAAAATGTTCCTAGGTTTTTTAAAGCGGCATCAATGCGACTTGCATTGACAGCTGGTAACTGAAGCCACACAGACTGTCCACAAGATGTAATGAAGTCGCGTGACTTCAAAGCCACACTGGTGTGAACCAGGGCTAAATTGTGCAAAATGACAGGGTCCCTTTGACAAGCTGCAAACATATTTTGACAAAGGCTTCCTGTGTGGTCCAGAAGAACTCATAATATGCTAAATACACTGCTCAAAAAAATTTGAGGAACACTTTGAAAACACATCAGATCTCAATGGGGAAAATATCATGCTGGATATCTATACTGATATGGACTGGGTAATGTGTTAGGAACGTAAGGATGCCCCAGAGGTGTTCTATTGGATTTAGGTCAAGAAAGCGTGGGGTTTATTCAATGGTATCAATTCCTTCATCCTCCAGGAACTGCCTGCCTACTCTCGCCACATGAGGCCAGGCATTGTCATGCACCAGGAGGAACCAAGGACCCACTGGACAAGCAGAGGGTCTGACAATGGGTCCAAGGATTTCATCCTGATACCTAATGACAGTCAGGGTGCAATTGTCTAGCCTGTAGAGTTCTGTGCGTCCCTCAATGAATATGCCTCCCCAGACCATCACTGACCCACCACCAAAACGGTCATGCTGAACGATATTACAGGCAGCATAATTTTCTCCAAGGCTTCTCCAGACCCTTTCACGTCTATCACATGTGCTCGGGTGAACCTGCTCTCATCTGTGAAAAGCACAGGACGCCAGTGGTGGACCTGCCAATTCTGGTGTTCAATGGCAAATGCCAATTGAACTCTGTGGTGCCGGGCAGTGAGCAAAGGGCCCACTAGAGGACGTCATGCCCTCAGGCCACCCTCATGAAGTCTGTTTCTGATTGTCTGGTCAGAGGCATTCACACCAGAGGCCTGCTGGAGGTCATTTTGTAGGGCTCTGGCAGTGCTCATCCTGTTCCTCCATGCGCAAAGGAGCAGACACCGGTCCTGCTGATTACTTGAGGACCTTCTACGGCCCTGTCCAGCTCTCCTAGAGTAACTACCTGTCTCCTGGAGTCTCCGCCATGCTCTTGAGACTGTGCTTTGAGACACAGCAAACCTTCTGGCAATGGCACGTATTGATCTGCCATCCTGGAGGAGTTGGACTGCCTGTAGGGTTCAGGTATCGCCTCATGCTACCAGTAGTAACACTTACCATAGTGAGAAAAGATGAGTAGAGAAAAAAATGTCATTGGCCTTCATCTGTAAAGCCATTCCTGTTTTGGGGATCGTCTCATTGTTGCCCATCTCGTGCACCTGTTGTTAATTTCATTAACACGAAAGCAGCTGAAACTGATTACAAAAACCCCTCTGCTACTTAACTGACCAGATTAATATCCCAACTATACTCTGATTAAAAAGTGATCCTTTAATTTTTTTGAGCAGTGTATAATAATGCTCCTGGGGATTTTGACATTAGAAATGACACAATCCATATAGCCAATTCAAGCACTCATTTGGCTTATCTGTGTAGGCTTCTGGTGTACAGTGTTGGCCTCATAACTACAATCATGTACATTTTCATTCACAAAACATTAATATGCAGTTCAGATCTCATCACGTCTCGCGATGAGATCTTCAGTGTCAAGCTTCCTCCTCCAACCAACATACCAGGTTCAACGCTACAAACAACACTCTCCTCCTGCAGACCCGTTACCCCCGAGGAGGTTGCCAAACTCTTTTCTGAGGTCCACCTCACCACCTGTCTTCGAGGCCCTGCCCCCCCCCCCACATTTATTGTGGCCTCCTTCCTGCTCTATCATAAACTCTCTAACCCACAACTTCAACCTCTCCACCGACACCTTTCACTCCCCAATCAAACATGCACTGGTTCACCCCATACTTAAAAAACCCTTGCTGGACCCCACCTGTTTGAATAACTTAAGGTCCATCTCCTGGCTCCCGTTTGCCTCCAAGGTTCTCGAACGCCTTGTCCACAACCGTATGAGTTGCCTCCTCAGCGACAACAACATTCTCGATCCCCTACAGTCTGGCTTCCCCTACAACATTCCACTGAAACTACCCTACTAAAACTCACTAACAACCTACGAACTGCTAAAACCAATGGCCACTGCTCCATACTCTTAGACCTTTCCGCTGCATTTGACACAGTTGACCACCCACTCCTCCTCAGTAAACTCCACTCCTTTGGCCTCAGTGACTCAGCTCTGTCCTGGTTCTCCTCTTGCACTTTCAGCATCAAATACAACACCAACTCCTCTTCCTATTGGGGTACCCCAAGGCTCTGTCCTTGTTCCCCTCCTTTTCTCTTTCTACACCTCCTCCCTGGGTCAACTGATAACCTCCCATGGCTTCCAATACCACTTCTACACTGACGACACCCAGATCTATCTCTCCACTTCCCAGCTCACCCCCTCGATCTCCTCACGTATCACAAATCTACAGTTTATCAGTACGGATGCCACACCACTTCCTCAAACTCAATCTTTCTAAAACGGAGCTTGTAATATTTCCTCCTCCCTAATCCCCCAGTCATGACTTTACTATTAAGATCAACAGCACAACCACTGGTCTCTTCCCCTCATGCCAGGGTGCTAGGCGTAATCTTAGACTCTGACCTCTCCTTTGGGCCCCACAGCCAATCACTGGCTAAATCCTGCTGCCTCAACCTCTGCAACATTTCCAGAATTCGCCCCTTCCTGACCCCGCCCTGGTTATATCCCGTCTTTATTACTGCAACTCCCTTCACACTGGCCTACCTTTACACACGCTATCCCCCTTCAGTCTATTATGAATGCTGCTGCTAGACTGCTGCCCCTCTCTGTCAATCCCTTCACTGGTTTCCACTAGCCCAATGTATGAAATTCAAAATACTATCCACAACATACAAAGCCATCCACAACACTGCCCCTAGCTATATCAACAACCTCATCCGTAGATATTGTCCAAATCGTCCGCTCCATTCCTCCCAAGACATCTTACTCTCTAGCTCCCTTGTCACCTCCTCCCATGCCCGCCTCTAGGACTTCTCCAGAACCTCTCCCATATTCTGTAACTTCTTACCCCAGTATGCCTGGTAAGCCTTTAGGCGATCTTTGAAAATCCACTTATTCAGGGAAGCCTACCCCACCTCCACCTAAGAACTGCATTTGAATCACCTCCACCAGATCATCCCCCACAGCTATCACCTTTTGTATCTCCTCCTCTTCCTTTAGATCAGTGGTTCTCAACCTTTCTAATGCCGCGACCCCTTAATACAGTTCCTCATGTTGTGGTGACCCCCAACCATAAAATTATTTTCGTTCCTACTTCATAACTGTAATTTTGCAGTGGGAGGACTAGTGCCACATCATTGGTGTCAGTGAAAGGAGTAGTGCCCCATCACTGATGTCAGTGGGATGAATAGTGTCCCATCGTTGGTGTCAGTGGGAGGAATAGTGCCCCATCGTTGGTGTCAGTGGGAGGAATAGTGACCCATCGTTGGTGTCAGTGGGAGGAATAGTGACCCATCGTTGGTGTCAGTGGGAGGAATAGTGCCCCATCGTTGGTGTCAGTGGGAGGAATAGTGCCCCATCGTTGGTGTCAGTGGGAGGAATAGTGCCCCATCGTTGGTGTCAGTGGGAGGAATAGTGTCCCATCGTTGGTGTCAGTGGGTGGAATAGTGCCCATCGTTGGTGTCAGTGGGAGGAATAGTGCCCCATCGTTGGTGTCAGTGGGAGGAATAGTGCCCCGTCGTTGGTGTCATTGGGAGGAATAGTGCCCCATCATTGGTGTCAGTGGGGGGAATAGTGCCCCATCATTGGTGTCAGTGGGGGGAATAGTGCCCCATCATTGGTGTCAGTGGGAGGAATAGAGCCCCATCATTGGTGTCAGTGGGAGGAATAGTGCCCCATCATTGGTGTCAGTGGGAGGAATAGTGCCCCATCATTGGTGTCAGTGGGAGGAATAGTGCCCCATCATTGATGTCAGTGTGGTGGAGGGGGAAATAGTGCCCCATCATTGGTGTCAGGGGGGGGGGAATAGTGCCCCATCATTGGTGTCAGTGGGAGGAATAGTGCCCCATCATTGGTGTCAGTGGGAGGAATAGTGCCCCATCATTGGTGTCAGTGGGAGGAATAGTGCCCCACCATTGGTGTCAGTGGGAGGAATAGTGCCCCACCTTTGGTGTCAGTGTGGTGGAGGGGGAAATAGTGCCCCATCATTGGGGTCAGGGGGGGGGAATAGTGCCCCATCATTGGTGTCAGTGGGGGGGAAATAGTGTCCCATCGTTGGTGTCGGTGGGGGGAGGGGGAAATAGTGCCCCATCATTGGTGTCAGGGGGGGGGGGAATAGTGCCCCATCATTGGTGTCAGTGGGAGGAATAGTGCCCCATCATTGGTGTCAGTGGGAGGAATAGTACCCCATCATTGGTGTCAGTGGGAGGAATAGTGCCCCACCATTGGTGTCAGTGGGAGGAATAGTGCCCCACCTTTGGTGTCAGTGTGGTGGAGGGGGAAATAGTGCCCCATCATTGGGGTCAGGGGGGGGAATAGTGCCCCATCATTGGTGTCAGTGGGGGGGAAATAGTGTCCCATCGTTGGTGTCGGTGGGGGGAGGAATAGTGCCCCATTCTTGCTGTCAGTGGGGGGAGGAATAGTGCCCCATCGTTGGTGTCAGTGGGGGGAGGAATAGTGCCCCATCGTTGGTGTCAGTGGGGGGAGGAATAGTGCCCCATCGTTGGTGTCAGTGGGGGGAGGAATAGTGCCCCATCGTTGGTGTCAGTGGGGAAGGAATAGTGCCCCATCGTTGGTGTCAGTGGGGGGAGGAATAGTGCCCCATCGTTGGTGTCAGTGGGGGGAGGAATAGTGCCCCATCGTTGGTGTCAGTGGGGGGAGGAATAGTGCCCCATCGTTGGTATTAGTGACAAAAATGATGGGGCACTATTCCTCCCACTGACACCAATGATACTTACCTTGCTGACCCCTGCTCCAGCCTGGGCTCGCTCTCTCACTTACCTGTCAGCTGTCTTCCTTCTCTGGCCGCTCTCCTCTTCACTTACTCCGGCAGCTCCCTCGATCTTCTTTGATCTACGCGCGCTGCCGCTCGGCTCCTCCTCTCCAAGCTCCACCTCCTCGCCGGTGATTGGCCGCCTGTGTGCCTCTCCTGAGCAACAGTTCCAGTGGCCAATCAGCGGTGAGGAGGCGGAGCTGTTGAGTGATCCCGGAGGTGTGGCCAGGTGACAGGGGCAGCGTATCATCCGGCCCACACATCGCCTGAGTCAGAGGAGCGGTGTCTCGGTTCCTAAGACCATCGGAAATATGTGTTTTCCGATGGTCTTAGGCAACCCCTGTGAAATGGTCGTTCGACCCCCAAAGGGGTCACGACCCCCAGGTTGAGAACCGCTGCTTTAGATAGTAAGCTCCATGAGCAGGGCCCTCCTATTCCTTCTATAATGAACTGTATTGTAATTGTACCGTCCCCTTTATATTGTAAAGTGCTGCGCAAACTAGTGGCGCTATATCAATCCTGTATAATAGAAATAACCTTGTCCTTGGTCACTTATGCAAACAGGTACTTTTCCATTAAAAACTGATGTAACGTTTATAATGAAAAACCTTACCTGCTGCATTGTAGACTATTCATACCATGGCCACAGCTGTCCTCCGTAACCAAAGTGATAGAGAGGGACGTGTGATATCATATCACAGGAACACAGACAACTAAAGGGCAACTACATGAATATGAACCAAGCATATTAAAACATCTGCAAGTAATATTTATTAGACAGACAGTATGACAAGTCAAGGTCTATTAGCCAAGATGAAAGTAGACTTCTGAGGATCAAAGCAATACATTGACATACAGTTAGGTCGATATATATATATATATCATATTTTTCGCTCCATAAGATGCACCTGACCATAAAACACACCTAGGTTTTATAGCAGGAAAACAAGAAAATAATATTCTGAACCAATGGACTGCAGACACAGCACAGGGGATGACCAGAGACTGCGGACACAGTACAGGAGATGACCAGACACTGCGGACACAGTACAGGGGATGACCAGAGACTGCGGACACAGTACAGGGGATGACCTGAGACTGCGGACACAGTACAGGGATGACCAGAGACTGTGGACACAGTACAGGGGATGACCTGAGACTGCGGACACAGTACAGGAGATGACCAGAGACTGCGGACACAGTACAGGAGATGACCAGAGACTGCGGACATAGTACAGAGATGACCAGAGACTGCGGACACAGTACAGGAGATGACCAGACACTGCGGACACAGTACAGGAGATGACCAGACACTGCGGACACAGTACAGGAGATGACCAGAGACTGCGGACACAGTACAGGGGATGACCAGAGACTGCGGACACAGTACAGGGGATGACCAGAGACTGCGGACATACCACAGATAACCAGACACTGCGGACATACCACAGGAGATGACCAGACACTGCGGACATACCACAGGAGATGACCAGACACTGCGGACATACCACAGGAGATGACCAGACACTGCGGACATACCACAGGAGATGACCAGACACTGCGGACATACCACAGGAGATGACCAGACACTGCGGACATACCACAGGAGATGACCAGACACTGCGGACATACCACAGGAGATGACCAGACACTGCGGACATACCACAGGAGATGACCAGACACTGCGGACATACCACAGGAGATGACCAGACACTGCGGACATACCACAGGAGATGACCAGACACTGCGGACATACCACAGGAGATGACCAGACACTGCGGACATACCACAGGAGATGACCAGAGACTGCGGACACAGCACAGGAGATGACCAGAGACTGCGGACACAGCACAGGAGATGAACAGAAACTGCTTATCTTTGGGGCGGGAGAGGGAGCGGGTACCCGAATTTGACAGGTACCTGCTCCCACTTCCGCGGAGTTGTCCTCCCTCCCCGTCTTCTGGGACAAGTGACAGGTCCCAGAAGACTGCCAGACCTTTCGCAAAGCGCAGCACTTCTCGCACATGTCACAGCCGGGTGCCCACACTAAAGATGCCGGCGTCGGGAGAGACGATTGTACAGCGCTGGACCGAGGAACAGGTAAGGCTCTGCTGCAGAGAAGAGCCGAACGGCTGGCATGGTATTCTGACACAGCGGCGACGGGAATACCGGACCAGCCACTCCATATGACGCATAGACATTTTCCCCCATTTTTGGGGGGGGGGAAGTGTGTCTTATGGAGCGAAAAAAACTGGCACAATTTTAGTTTTTTTCAGGTGTTTACCAAAACATATTCAAGCTATAGTTATATAATGGATATGGGCTGAACGTGCACACTCTCAGGTTTAATTTCAGGGTATGTACATCCAACTTGTAGGAAGGGTTTAGGAATTACAGCTTTAAGAGTAGCCATCACCCCTTCTTCAAGGGACCAAAATCAATTGGACAATTGAATCAAAAGCTGTTTCATGGCCAGGTGTGGGCTACTCCTTCATTAGTTCTTAATCAATTAAGCAGGTAAAGGGTCTGGAGTTGATTCTAAGTGTGGTATTTGCATTTGGAATCTATTGCTGTGAACCTATATCATGCATTCAAAGGAGCTGTCCATGCAAGTGAAATGGGCCATTGTAAGGCTTCAAAAATTAAACAAATCCATCAGAGAGATAGCAGCAATATTAGGAGTGGCCAAATCAACAGTAGACTATTCTGAGGAAAGAATGCACTGGTGAGCTCAGCAACATAAAAGGGCATGGACGTCTACAGAAGGCAACAGTGGTGGATGATCGCAGGTTCCTCTCTATGGTAAAGAAAAACCCATTCACAACATCCAGACAAGTGAAGGACACTCTCCAGGAGGTAGGTGTATGTGTGTCAAAGTCTACAATCAAGAGAAGACTTCACAAGAGCAAATACAGAGGGTTCACCACAAGGTGAAAACCATTCATAAACCTGAAGAATAGAAATGCCAGATTAGACTTTGCCAAAAAAACATCTAAAAAAGCCAGACCAGTTCTGGAAAAGCATTTTGTGGACGGATGAAACTAAGATTAATCTATACCAAAATGACAGGAAGAAAAAAGGGTGAAGGCTTAAAACAGCTCATGATCCAAAGCACATAACGTCATCTATAAAACATGGTGGAGGCAGTGTGATGGCATGGGCATGCATGGCTTCCAGTGGCACTGGGTCATTGGTGTTTATTGATGATGTGACAGAAGACAGAAGTAGCCGGATGAATTCTGTAGTGTTTAGAGATATACTGCCAGCCCAGATTCAGCCAAATGCAGCAAAGTTGATTGGACGGTGCTTCACAGTACAGAAGAACAATGATCCAAAGTACACTGCAAAAGCAACCCAGGTGCTTTTGTCTGAAAAGAAGTGGAATATTCTGCAATGGCCAAGTCAGTCACCTGATCTCAAGGCAATTGAGCATGCATTTCACATGCTGAAGGCAAAACTAAAGGCAGAAATACCCACAAACACAGAACAACTGAAGACAGCTGCAGTTAGAGCCTGGCAAAGTATCAGAAAGGAGGACACCCAGTCTTTGGGAATGTCCATGGGTTCTAGACTTCAGGCAGTCATTGCCAGTAAAGGATTCTCAACAAAATATTAAAAATGAACATTTTATTTATGATTATATTCATTTGTCCAATTACATTCGAGCCCATGAAAATGGAGGGACTGTGTATAAAAATGGTTGCAGTTCCTAAAATTTCTACTTATATTTATGTTCAAACCCTTGAATTAAAGCTGAAAGTCTGCGCTTCAAGTTCATTTGGATTGTTTCAATTTAATTTATTCTGGTGGCATACAGAGCCAAAAGTCTGAAAATTGTGCCTGTGTCCAAATATATATGGACCTAACTGGAGGTCCACCACAATCCAGGAGCACAAAGGCCACAGTTGACCAAACAAACTTACCAAAAAGGCTCTTAGGCCCGGTTAACACCTATGTGTTTTTTAGTTCTTTTTGTATTTTTCAGAAGCTCACTACAGTCTATGTAACATGGTTTCCTATGGGACATGTGCATATCTATGTGTTTTCAGCTGCTGCATTTTTGAAAAGGGTTAGGGACCTTTTTTACCGCAGCAAATTGCAGCACACATAGGTGTGAACCAGGCCTAATGTCAAAAATACATTATAGATGACAATTTTTGGAAGAGCCATACAGCAGAGCAAGGCCTCCAGCATCAATACTGAGCCATGGATTGAGATGTAATAAATGTGTAGATGGCCACAAACTGCTCAGGAATTCACACCTATTACCTGGAAATGATGATCTGGTGTGCAGAGAAGTAGGATTCTAGTCTAATGCAGGCCATAGACGGGGAGAAAAACGGCCGATTTTTCTTTTAAAAAACGAAAAATCGGTCGTTCAAGCGGCCGACGTTACCATCAATGGTAAAAAAAAAATCGGCCGATTTTCATCCCGTCTACAGCTGGCAAAAAGTGTCCCTGCAGAGAGCTCCGCTATTTCTTTGACAGTTCTCTGACAGTTCCTTGACATTTATAGAGGTTGCAACAATGTATCTATTTGTTTCCATTTAGGATACAGATGTTTTTATTCGGAAACAAATAGATACAATGTTGCAACCTCTATAAATGTCAAGGAACTGTCAGAGAACTGTCAAATAAATAGCGGAGCTCTCTGCAGGGACACTTTTTGCTGGACTGGAATTCCTCTTATTTTCATCCTACTTCTTCTTCTTCTTCATCCTCATCCTCTTCTTCTTCATCATCCTCATCCTCTTCTTCATCCTTATCCTCTTCTTCATCCTTATCCTCTTCTTCATCCTCATCCTCTTCTTCTTCCTCATCATCCTCTTCTTCAGCCTCTTCTTCTTCATCCTCATCCTCTTCTTCTTTTTCATCATCATCCTCTTCTTCTTCATCCTCTTCTCCTTCTTCATCCTCATCCTCTTCTTCTTCATCCTCCTCTTCTTCTTCATCCTCCTCTTCTTCTTCATCCTCTTCTTCTTCTTCATCATCCTCTTCTTCTTCATCATCCTCATCTTCATCCTCATCTTCTTCTTCTTCATCCTCTTCTTCATCCTCTTCTTCTTCTTCATCCTCATCTTCTGCTTCATCCTCATCTTCTTCTTCTTCATCATCCTCTTCTTCTTCTTCATCATCATCATCCTCTTCTTCTTCTTCATCCTCTTCTTCATCCTCATCCTCTTCTTCATCCTCATCCTCTTCTTCTTCTCCTTCTTCATCATCCTCATCCTCTTCTTCTTCATCCTCATCCTCTTCTTCTTCATCCTCATCCTCTTCTTCTTCATCCTCTTCTTCTTCATCCTCTTCTTCATCCTCTTCCTCTTCTTCTTTTTCTTCTTTTTGTCTTCCTCTTGCAGGTCACTGCTCATGCGCAGATTTTTTATCGGTAAAAAAATCGGCCGATTTGCCCACTAATTGCCGCGAAAATCGACCGATCGGCAAAATCGGACGATTTTTTTCCAACTTTACCAAAAAAAAAAAACGGCCAAAATACCGAAAAATGGCCAAACAAATAGCCCACTAACGATCCGAAAATCGGCCGATTTTTATTTTCGGCCGAAAAATCGGCCGATTTTCGACCCATCTATGGCCTGCATTAGGCTGGCCATACATTATACAATTATCTGGAGATTTTTGGTTTAGATTTACCAAAAACCATATAATAGGAGGACAAACCTAAACAACACTTTCAGTTGTTTCCAATTAGGCAGGCCCTTGCACTATACAGTTGAAGGTAAATCTACAGGAAATTGGGCAGAAATTTGGAAGATAATTGTATAATGTATGGCCAGCCTTAACATAACCCTGTCACTAATGCAGGCCATAGACGGGGAGAAAAACGGCCGATTTTTCTTTTAAAAAACGAAAAATCAGTCGTTACCATCAATGGTAAAAAAAAATTGGCCGATTTTCATCCCGTCTACAGCTGGCAAAAAGTGTCCCTGCAGAGAGCTCCGCTATTTCTTTGACAGTTCTCTGACAGTTCCTTGACATTTATAGAGGTTGCAACAATGTATCTATTTGTTTCCATTTAGGATACAGATGTTTTTATTCGGAAACAAATAGATACAATGTTGCAACCGCTGTAAATGTCAAGGAACTGTCAGAGAACTGTCAAAGAAATAGCGGAGCTCTCTGCAGGCACACTTTTTGCTGGACTGGAATTCCTCTTATTTTCATCCTACTTCTTCTTCTTCATCCTCATCCTCTTCTTCTTCTTTTTCGTCCTCATCCTCCTCTTCTTCATCATCATCATCCTCATCCTCTTCTTCATCCTCATCCTCTTCTTCTTCATCATCCTCATCCTCTTCTTCTTCATCATCCTCATCCTCTTCATCATCCTCTTCTTCTTTTTCTTCTTCATCCTCATCCTCTTCTTCTTTTTCTTCTTCATCCTCTTCTTCTTCATCCTCTTCTCCTTCTTCATCCTCTTCTTCTTCTCCATCTTCTTCATCCTCTTCTTCATCCTCATCTTCTTCCTCATCCTCTTCTTCATCCTCTTCTTCTTCATCCTCATCTTCTTCTTTTTCTTCTTTATCCTCATCCTCTTCTTCTTCTTCATCCTCATCCTCTTCTTCTTCTCCTTCTTCATCCTCATCCTCTTCTTCTTCTCCTTCTTCCTCATCCTCATCTTCTTCTTCATCCTAATCTTCTTCTTCCTCATCTTCTTCATCCTCATCCTCTTCTTCATCCTCATCTTCATCCTCTTCTTCATCCTCATCTTCATCCTCATCCTCTTCTTCATCCTCTTCTTCATCCTCATCCGCGTCCTCTTCTTCTTCATCATCCTCTTCCTCTTCTTCATCCTCTTCTTCATCCTCTTCTTCTTTTTGTCTTCCTCTTGCAGGTCACTGCTCATGCGCAGATTTTTTATCGGTAAAAAATCGGCCGATTTGCCCACTAATTGCAGCGAAAATCGGACGATTTTTTTCCAACTTTACCAAAAAAACGGCCAAAATACAGAAAAACGGCCGAACAAATAGCCCACTAACGATCCGAAAATCGGCCGATTTTTTTTCCGGCCGAAAAATCGGCCGATTTTCGACTCATCTATGGCCTGCATAAGTGGCCAAATTTAAACCAGCACACCCAGTAAAACTTTGTTCACATCTAGTGTACGCAGAACATCAAGCTTTTAGTGTGTTTTTACATGAGCGGGTTTTGCCATGTTTTCGGAGCAGCATTTATTTGAATGGGCTGTTCTCTGCTCCAAAAATGTGCCAAAGAAGCTTCTGTAACTATTTTTGGAGCTGACTTTTTGCATTTTTGGGAAGCGTGGTTTTTAGTGTTTTGCGCATGTTTTTTTATGCGAAAAAAATGCCCATTTCTTTTGCAATTTTGGGGTGCCATTAACAATAACAATTTGCCCTGATCCAGAATCGCGGGCAACATTGCATGATTCTGCTGACGATTCTAGAACACCCAGATGGTTAACAGGGCCTAAAAGAAGGTTTATATTTACCTGACCAATAGGTGCTGAATTAAAGTGGTTCAAAAGGCTGAAGTTTTTTTACCTTCGTGCATTCTATACACGAAGGTAAAAAACCTTCAGTACGCAGCTCCCCCACAGCCCCCCCTAATACTTACCTGAACCCAATTTCAATCCAGAGATGTGCATGAGAGCAGCAGCTCTTCCAGCTCTCTTCCTCCTCATTGGCACAGACACAGCAGAGAGAGCCATTGGCTCCTGCTGCTGTCAAACACAGGCAGTGAGGAGGGAGTGGGCTGACCCACACTGCATGTGTCTTATGGACACAGAGGCGACTCGGAAGTGAGAAAGCACAAGTGCCTCCATAGCAAATGGCTATGTGGGCACTCGGCAGGGGGGAGGAGCCAGGCATGCTGGAGGGGTACTCAAGAAGAGAAGGATTGGGGCTGTGAAAAACCACTGCACAGAGCAGGTAAGTATAACATGTTTGTACAAAAAAAAACCCCTTTACAACCACTTTAAATCTATGCCCTCTTGAAGAATTCTAGATGCAACTGCTATGTTACAATCTTTTGGACACAGATGATCACAGATCGCAGTAAAAGGCCAATCACAGAAGCCACATCGGTATACCTTTTCTCACACGCTGTATGTGTAACCGGAAAGTCTGACAGGGCAGAGTGAGTACATTGTGATTGAATGCACTGTTTACACTGATAATCAGAGCACTGATCATCAATGCCTTGATTATCATTGCAGCCTCATCAGTGCCACATCATCAGCGGCCATCAGTGCAAGAAAAATTACTTAACAAAAACTGAGGCTACGTTCACACTAGCTTTTTAATGCTTCTCAAACGCCTATGAAAATTCTGCACATGCTGTGCAGAGAAATACAAAGCAGCATGTCCTTGCTGGCAGGAGAGAGATCTGTGTTGTTTACACACAGGTCTCTCCCGTTAGCTTTCTCTGCCGATCACTGGGTGATCGCTGATTGACATCCCAATGGCAGCACGGGTAGGGCGGCGCATGCGTGCCCCCTACCCAGTAATGCAAATCATGTATACGTACATGATTTTGTGCAGCCCTGCCGCCCTGTAGCATTAGTTCTACTATAGGGCGGCAGGAAAGCGGTTAAAAAAAATGCTGTCCCAATTTTGTCTGCAATTCCAAATGTGTGCCTTAACCCTGGTTCACCTCTATGCTGGCGGTTGCTGGTGCAGGAATTACATTAATTCCCGCACCCACGACCTCCCGCAATCACATTGATTCCCGCACCCACAACCTCCCGCAATCACATTGCTTCCCGCGCCCACGACCTCCCGCAATCACATTGATTCCCGCGCCCACGACCTCCCGCAATCACATTGATCCCCGCGCCCACGACCTCCCGCAATCACATTGCTTCCCGCGCCCACAACCTCCCGCAATCACATTGCTTCCCGCGCCCACGACCTCCCGCAATCACATTGATTCCCGCGCCAACGACCTCCCGCAATCACATTGATTCCCGCGCCCACGACCTCCCGCAATCACATTGATTCCCGCGCCCACGACCTCCCGCAATCACATTGATTCCCGCGCCCACGACCTCCCTCAATCACATTGATTCCCGCGCCCACGACCTCCCGCAATCACATTGATTCCCGCACCCACGACCTCCCGCAATCACATTGATTCCCGCACCCACGACCTCCCGCAATCACATTGATTCCCGCACCCACGACCTCCCGCAATCACATTGATTCCCGCATTCACGACCTCCCGCAATCGCATTGATTCCCACACTCACGACCTCCCTCAATCGCATTGATTCCCGCACCCACGACCTCCCTCAATCGCATTGATTCCGGCACCCACGACCTCCCGCAATCGCATTGATTCCCGCACTCACGACCTCCCTCAATCCCATTGATTCCCGCACCCACGACCTCCCTCAATCGCATTGATTCCGGCACCCACGACCTCCCGCAATCGCATTGATTCCCGCACCCACGACCTCCCTCAATCGCATTGATTCCCGCACCCACGACCTCCCTCAATCGCATTGATTCCCGCACCCACGACCTCCCGCAATCGCATTGATTCCCGCACCCACGACCTCCCGCAATCGCATTGATTGCCGCACCCACGACCTCCCGCAATCGCATTGATTCCCGCACCCACGACCTCCCGCAATCGCATTGATTCCCGCACCCACGACCTCCCGCAATCGCATTGATTGCCGCACCCACGACCTCCCGCAATCGCATTGATTCCCGCACCCACGACCTCCCGCAATCAAAAAACATTTCATACTGTTTGTAAAGGCGTTGGGGACCCCCATGTATCTAAAAATGCAATGTGGGTGCGGAAGCCAAAGGGAAATCGCATGGTGCACTATGCGATTTCCCGCCCGCTGCATTTTTACAATGGTGCAGTAAAGAAAGTCCGGCAGGCCAACTGAATACACGGGCTGACGCTACCACACAAACCCGCATAGATGTGAATGAGGCCTTCCAGAAGGTTGTGGTTCTCTTGTTTATCTACAGGTTATCCTGTTTGGGGGGACATTTCTTATCCCCCCCCTAAATAAAAAGGTCTACAACAACTATGTGTGAGTCTCCTATACTCTCCATGCATTACACACTACAATGTCTCCATCTGTATACATCACACACGTGTCCGCCCAGTACAGGAAGTGGACATCCTCCATATCCTCCTCCTCAGTCTATCGGGCTCGCTGTAATTACCTGTCAGGCCGCAGTGCATCCCGCCCAGGCCGCTGTACAGCTCCAACACCCGGAGCCCGGCCATCCTCCCCCGGCCTCTGCTGTCTCTGCCTCCTTGGCCTGCTCCCCACCCCCGCTCCGTGCTCTCTCTCCTGGAGCAGCCGGGACTTCCGTGTGTGTGCAGCCCGCTCTCTATGTCGGTCACCCATAGTAACCAATCACTGCTCACTGTACTCCTGTCATGCCGGAGCAGGCTAGCTCTGGTTGCTAGGGGTTACAAGTGTTAACAATGACCCCAAAAGCGAAAATATTTTCCAGTAAAAAAAGTAATGGAGGCGGGTTTATGGAAAATGGAGGAAATGAGCTTAGAATTGGAGTTGTTGCCATTAGCAACTAAAAAAAGTGTGGGTTGCCAGGGCGGCACTAATCAGCCTCTTTGCACTGCACACAGTACAGAATTTATTGTATAAATACAGAACTTGCATCTCTACAGAGCATTTATTTCTTAGTCACATAGTGAATTGGGAGCGCAGGTAGAATCGCTGTGATTCCAAATCCTGACAATTGCAACATAATGTGGGTGTGATAATCTTTCAATGGCAACCCAAAGGTGATGCGACTCTGCCGCAATGGTCGCGCAACAGGATCATGCGGCAATTGGTAAACCATGCCATTCAATATACATAGGGGGCACAGTCTCTGATGGGGGTGCTGCTTCAGATTGAGTGCGGCTTAGAAGGAGTGCATAGAAGAAGCAGTTAAACAGCAATCTAATTATGCCTTCTCTACTTTCACAGGTAAATGCACCTTTCTCCTACCTCCACTCTTAACTCCAAAACGCATTAACTCCTGCTATATTCAGAACAAATGGTGTATTTATATTTGTGTATGTTGACCAGTTCTCACCTCCAGCTGCACCCGTTTCCTGTCCACCATACTGCCCCGAACTACATCACTGACCTAATATCCAAGTACCGCCCAGCACGCACACTCCGCTCCTCACAAGACCTCCTTCTCTCTAGTTCCCTGGTCTCCTCCTCCCATGCCCGCCTCCAGGACTTCTCCAGGGTGTCACCCATCCTCTGGAACTCCCTGCCCCAACCCATCAGATTATCACCTACTCTCCTCTCCTTTAGGTGCACCCTGAAAACCCACCTCTTCAGGGAAGCCTACCCCACCCCCTGCTAACTTGCCGACCTCCTCCACTCTTCCTACTACTCCATCCCCCACAGCTATCTCCTCCTGTGCCACCATCCCCTCCCTCCTAGATTGTAAGCTCGAAAGAGCAGGGCCCTCGAACCCCTCGTGTATCACATTGTATTGGTATTGTTCTGTCACATGTTCTGTCCCTCTTTGTAATGTACAGCGCTGAGCGAACTATTGGCACTTTATAAATACTGTATAATAATAATTCAATATCACATGTGCAGTGGAATAACGTCCTTACAGGATGTCTCCCACCTACAAGCCAACCTCAATGCTCTGTGTAATTGGGCAACTGTGGCAAATGAGGTTTAATGTTGATAAATGTAAGGTTCTGCACTTGGGGGCTAAGAATATGCATGCATCATACATACTAGGGGGGTACAACTGTGGGAATCAATGGTGGAGAAGGATCTGGGAGTTCTGGTAGATCACAAGCTTAATAATGGCATGCAATGCCAAGCTGCGGTTTCTAAAGCGAGCAAAATCCTTTCTTGTATTAAAAGAGGTATAGACTCCAGAGAGAGAGATATCATATTACCCCGGTACAAATCATTAGTAACATCTCATCTGGAATATGCAGTTCAGTTTTGGGCACCAATTCACAAAAAGAACATTGGGGAACTGGAGAAAGTACAGAGAAGGGCAACCAAACTGATAAGAAGCATGGAGGAGCTCAGCTATGAGGAAAGATTAGAGGAACTGAATTTATTCTCTCTTGAGAAGAGGAGATTAAGGGGGGATATGATCACCATGTATAATACATAAGGGGGGATATGATCTCCATGTATAATACATAAGGGGGGATATGATCTCCATGTATAATACATAAGGGGGGATATGATCTCCATGTATAATACATAAGGGGGGATATGATCTCCATGTATAATACATAAGGGGGGATATGATCTCCATGTATAACACATATCCCCCTTATGTATTATACATAAGGGGGATATGATCTCCATGTATAATACATAAGGGGGGATATGATCTCCATGTATAATACATAAGGGGGGATATGATCTCCATGTATAATACATAAGGGGGGATATGATCTCCATGTATAACACATATCCCCCTTATGTATTATACATAAGGGGGATATGATCTCCATGTATAATACATAAGGGGGGATATGATCACCATTTATAATACATAAGGGGGGATATGATCTCCATGTATAATACATAAGGGGGATATGATCTCCATGTATAATACATAAGGGGGGATATGATCACCATGTATAATACATAAGGGGGGATATGATCTCCATGTATAATACATAAGGGGGGATATGATCAACATGTATAATACATAAGGGGGGATATGATCTCCATGTATAATACATAAGGGGAGATATGATCTCCATGTATAATACATAAGGGGGGATATGATCTACATGTATAATACATAAGGGGGGATATGATCACCATGTATAATACATAAGGGGGGATATGATCTCCATGTATAATACATAAGGGGGGGATATGATCTCCATGTATAATACATAAGGGGGATATGATCTCCATGTATAATACATAAGGGGGGATATGATCTCCATGTATAATACATAAGGGGGGATATGATCTCCATGCATAATACATAAGGGGGGATATGATCTCCATGTATAATACATAAGGGGGGATATGATCTCCATGTATAATACATAAGGGGGGATATGATCTCCATGTATAATACATAAGGGGGGATATGATCTCCATGTATAATACATAAGGGGGGATATGATCTCCATGTATAACACATATCCCCCTTATGTATTATACATAAGGGGGATATGATCTCCATGTATAATACATAAGGGGGGATATGATCTCCATGTATAATACATAAGGGGGGATATGATCTCCATGTATAATACATAAGGGGGGATATGATCTCCATGTATAACACATATCCCCCTTATGTATTATACATAAGGGGGATATGATCTCCATGTATAATACATAAGGGGGGATATGATCACCATTTATAATACATAAGGGGGGATATGATCTCCATGTATAATACATAAGGGGGATATGATCTCCATGTATAATACATAAGGGGGGATATGATCACCATGTATAATACATAAGGGGGGATATGATCTCCATGTATAATACATAAGGGGGGATATGATCAACATGTATAATACATAAGGGGGGATATGATCTCCATGTATAATACATAAGGGGAGATATGATCTCCATGTATAATACATAAGGGGGGATATGATCTACATGTATAATACATAAGGGGGGATATGATCACCATGTATAATACATAAGGGGGGATATGATCTCCATGTATAATACATAAGGGGGGGATATGATCTCCATGTATAATACATAAGGGGGATATGATCTCCATGTATAATACATAAGGGGGGATATGATCTCCATGTATAATACATAAGGGGGGATATGATCTCCATGCATAATACATAAGGGGGGATATGATCTCCATGTATAATACATAAGGGGGGATATGATCTCCATGTATAAATACATCAGTGGTTCATATAGTGAACTCGGTGTAGAGTTATTCACCCTGAGGTCATCACAGAGGACTAGGGGGCACTCTTTATGTCTGGAGGAAAAGTAATGTAATCTCCAAACACGTAAAGGTTTCTTCACAGTAAGAGCTGTGAAAATGTGGAATAGACTCCCTCAAGAATGGGTTCTGGCCAGCTCAGTGGATTGCTTTAAAAAAAGTCCTGGATTCTTTCTTGGATACACAGAATATAACTGGATACTAACATTTATAGGTAAAGTTGATCCAAGGAATATCCTATTGGGGGGATCAGGAAGGATTTTTTCCCCTGCAGGAGCAAATTGGATCATGCTTTGCTGGGTTATGTTGCCTTCCTTTAGATCAGCTGTGGGTATAGGATTATAACTTTTTTTTTTTTTTATATGGTTGAACTGGATGGACTTTTGTCTTTTTTCAGCTAGACTAACTATGTAATATGAAGCTTGTCACCCAAAACAGAGCAGGAGCTTCTTTTGCTTCAAATGTGCATAAAGCAGTCTATTTCAGTAAATGGGCTGCTCTTTGCGACACACAGTGCTTATCGTGCACTTTTACCCCCTTCGTGCCCAGGCAAATTTTCAGCGTTCAGCGCTCTTGGACTTTGACAATTACAGTCATGCAAACCTGTACCCAAATTAATTTTTTTTAAATAATTTTTCTTGAAACAGAGCTGTCATTTGGTGGTATTTAATCACCACTTGGGGGGAGGGGTTCAAAATTTTTGCTAAACAAATGAAAAAAAGACTGAAAATTTAGAAAAAAAAATTTGTCTTAGTTTTTGTTATAAAGTTTTGCAAATAAGCAATTTTTCTTCTTCACTGATGGGTGCTGGTGAGGCTGCACTGATGGGCACTGATAGGCTCCAGGACTTCTCCAGAGCCTCTCCCATCCTCTGGAATTCCTTATCGCAGTATGTCCGGTCAGCCCCCACCCTGTCTGCCTTTAGGCGATCTTTAAAAACTCACTTATTCAGGGAAGCCTACCCCACCTCCACCTAAGAACTGTACTTGAGCCACCTCCATCAGATCATCCCCCGCAGCTATCACCTTTTGTACCACCGCCCCCTTCCTTTAGATCGTAAGCTCCACGAGCCGGGCCCTCCTATTCCTTCTGTACTGAAATGTATTGTAATTGTATTGTCTCCCTTATATTGTAAAGAGCTGCACAAACTGTTGGTGCTATATAAATCCTGTATAATAATAATAGGCTGAACTGATGGGTGCTGATAGGCTGCACTGATGGGCATTGATAGGTTGCATAATGAGGTGGCATTGATGGAGAGGCACTGATAGGCAGCAGTGACGGGTACTGATAGATGGCACTGATGAGGAGGCACAGATAGACAGCATGATGGCCACTGATAGGAGGCACTGGTGGGCACTAATAGGCGGAACTGATAGGTTGCACTGATGGGCACTGATAGGCTGCACTGAAGGGCACTGACACTGCACTGATAGGGCTGCGCTGATGATCAGTGTCCTGGTTATCAGTGAAAACGATGTCCTGGCAGGCTTGATGGTTAATGGCTCTCCTTTCCTCCTACAGAGACAACGTGGGAGGAAAGGAATGCCTATAATCGGCAAGTCTGTTTACATGTGATCAGCTATGATTGGACACACATAATACATCACATGGTAAACGGCCGCTGTGATTGGTGCTTTATCCACATCTGTGATCAGCTGTGTCCAGGGCAGGGTTCTTTGGAGGACGTCTATTGACACTCTTCCAGCACTGTTGCTGCATTTCTGCTATAGTGTGCTCGGCAAGTGGTTAAAAGGGTTCGTTATCATCCAACTTTATTATCTTGAGCATTGTGGACATCATTTTTTATTAGCTTTACGCCTCTTGCACACTGGACGTTCTTTCAGCTGCTCCTAGGGATGTCTGGCGGTTTTGTTTTCCATGCACAAACAGGCTTTTAGAGGAGTTCAGAGGCAGAGGCTTTTAAATGCAGAAAAAGAAACACTTCCAGTGCATCCAGAAGCAGCATTGTTGTGGCAGAAAAAACGCTTGGCACTTGTAAACACGTCTAAATACATGGAAGGAGAAGAAATGCAGTCACGTGTGTAGAGGATGGCCTTAGCCGTCACACCGGTCATGCCACTGACGCGTTTCGTCCCACCCAGGCTTGATCACAGAGGATCCTCTACACACGAGACTGCACAGGAAGTAAGAGCCGTGTCTTTTCTTCTCCTTCCTTTTAAGTGACTGGATGGACAGGGGGCACCACTTCCTTACATCTGCTGGTGAGGTGATTCTTTTGACACTCAGCTTCTGAGCGGCGCCACAATGTCTCATGCTTCAGTGCGTCTAAATGCATGTTAACCAGGGGTGGACTGACCATTTGGAAACTCGGGCACTGCCCAAGGGCCCGGGGTCAGTAGGGGGCCCCATGAGATGCCCCTGGTACCTTTTTCATAAGCTTTTTTGAGTTTGGGCAAGGACACAGGGGCCCCATGATCCCCTATTGCCCGGGGGCCCAATGAGTTGTCAGTCCTCCCCTGATGTTAACGCTAGACATGTTTAGCACTTGAGCATTCATCCATTTCAATGGCCAGAATAAATTATTATTCTGGCCAATGAAATTAATGTCTACACACCTGATGCGGCTAAATTCGGTTAACACTTTTACAGGCGTCAAGTTAATTTTTTTGTAAAATGTTGGTAACTTGGAAAGGTTCACTTTTTTTTCCAGATTCCACGTGCTGCCTCTGGAAAATTTCACTTTTCCAGTTCCAGTTGAATACACATATTTAGTGCCAGTTAAAAGAGAGGATTTGGCACACCAGGAAAAGGGAAGGACGGATCAGCTCAGGGGCCACAGAGGAAAAAAAATCCACCAAACCAAATTGTTTTTAAAGACCAAGGGCAAAAATTAGGAACTCTTTATATTGAAAGCTATAGTAATTGTGTAATGCATTTATTGCTGAGAGCGAACAAAAAAGCATTGTTACATTGCAGCAAAGTCCTCTAATCTAAACTTGTAATTTGGTTGGACTGAAGATAATGAAGTTAAAATGTGTACAAATATATTTTCATTTTTTAGGGCCCCAACACATCTTTGTGCTTTGGTATGTTGTTTTAGCATGAGTTAATTTTAAATGGTACCCCAACACAACTATGTTGCAACACACTACTATGTACAGTAATGTACTACCATGTATTTTATGCTATGATTTAACATGTTTCTGCAAAAAAATCCTCTATATCTTCTACATGCACGCCACACAAATAAAAAAAAAACAACAGAACAAAAGTAATTCTGTTTTTTAAAATTACACGTACCACACAATTTTTGTTCCTCGAAAAAAATAATCTGTTATCTTCAGGTCTTCTTGTGTTTCTTCCTGTAATAATGTAAATATTTTAGCTTTGAGTATGTGAATAAATACTAATGCTGAAGAGCCAGTATTGTACAAGTCAATATAATTGATCCCAACTCCCCAAATTTTATGAAACTTATAGCTATACGTCATCCAATATAGAGGCAAGATTTGAATAATCAATAATTCATCTTTAAAGTGGAGCTGCACCCAAAAGGAGAATGACTGGTCCCCTGCTCCCTGTTAAGGATTGGCACCTTTGGGTAGTGGGGGGAGCGGGTACCTGTAGATTTTGGCAGGTACCTGCTCCCACTTCCACTGTGATCGCCTTGGCAAGTGCAGTGAGCACCTGGCTGTGACACTAAAGATGCCGGCACCGGGAACACAGAACGGCTCGTGAAATGGGCTGCGTGGGAGGACACCACAGGATAAAAGGACAGGCAAGTGGCTGTTTTTTAAAAGTTAGCAGCTACAGTTTTTGTAGCTTATGACTTTTATTTTTTTACTGTTTCATTGGAACTCCACTTTAAATCAGGGTTAATTTACTAAAGGCAAACAGCCTTTGTGCTTTGCAAGTGCAGTTGCTCTCATTTTCCCTAGAGCATAGTAAATGTGGCAAATCTCTGGTAATATCCATCATCCAATCATGTGCAAGCAAAAATGTTTTTTTCTTCTCCTCTCCTCCTCTCCTCTCCCCTCCTCTACTCTTCCCTCCTCTTCTTCTTCCTTTTCTCCTCCTCCTCTCCTGCTTCTCGTCCTCCTCTTCTCCCTTTCTGTTCTCCTCTTCACTTCTCCCTTCTCCTCTCCCCCTCATCATCCACTTCCTCTTCTCCTTTTCTCTTTTCTCTCTCTTCCTTTTCTTCTGTTCTCTTCTCCTTCTCTTGTCTTCTCTCCTCTTTTCTTCTACTTCTCTTCTCCTCTCTCCTTTTCTATTATTCTTATCTTTTCTCTTCTCTTTTCTCTTTCTCTCTTCCTCTTTTTCCTCCTCTCCTCTCCTGATTTTCTCCTTCTATCCTCTTCCTTTTTTTCTCATCTTTTCTCTCTTCTCCTCTTTTCTCCTTCTCTTTTCTTCTCTTCTCTTTTCCTCTCTTCCTCTTTCCCCTCCTCTACTCTCCTCATTTTCTCCTTCTATCCTCTTCCTTTTTTTCTCATCTCTTCTCTTTTCTCCTTCTCTTCTCCTCCTCTTCCTCTTCTCTTACTTTTCTCCTTATCTATTCTCATATTTTCTCCTCTTCTCTTTTCTCTTTCTCTCTTCCTCTTTCTCCTCCTCTTTTCTCCTCCTCTCCTCATGTTTCTAACTAATGTAGCACGAATAGGCCAAAAACTTTTGAAGACTAATGTATCTGGTTCATGGTGCAGTTAGCATAGCTGACCATATAATACACACATTTCATGCTGTTCATAGTCATTGCTCACTGTTTAGTAATTAGTATAGTGGTTGTACAGCCGCCTAAATGTGTGCTTTACCCTAAAGGCAGCCTTATCACGAGTGCAGCAGCTAAAGGAAAGCCTGTCCAAATTAGTGTCTGCATTCATCTGTCAAAACAGGATTGGCCTGGGGTCAACTGCCCTATAACTCCCATAGCAGACCTCTCTGGAGATGGAGGGGTTTCCTGTGTAGATGGAGCACAGACCTGAACTACAGGACATCAGCACTGACCCTTCATTCTCCAGCAATGATGTCAGACCAAGTTTATGGAGCTAGTTGCTTCTGAACAGCAGGAAAAAGTCAGGTCTGGTTCTGTTTTCTTTCTCTTCTGATTCCACAGAGATTTAACGCTTGCTGCCAGATATCGGTGAATAGGACTGTCGGGAGTTTTCAGCATCTTGTGCACCACCATCGACGCCAAGTGACCAAATAATTGCATTCTGTATTGGCTATTACTGTATATGTTCCAGTAGATTTCAGGCACCACGATGTTTAGTGCTAGTATAAAAAAAAAAAAAATCAGGACCTCCTAACCACTACCAAAGTCTACAGTCTACGGTATATTACATATACAACTTTAACCCCTTCCTCCCTGCACTTGACAGCAATTTAAGTGGGTTTTAACGCTGAGAGGTGGGACGGAATTCCCGATCTTTATTATTATACAGGATTTATATAGTGCCAACAGTTTGCACAGAGCTTTACAAAATGAAGGTAGACATTACAGTTACATTACAGTTATTATTATTATTATACAGTATTTATAAAGCACCAATAGTTCGCTCAGCGCTGTACATTACAAAGGGGGACAGAACATGTGATGGAACAATACCAATACAATACAATACATGAGGAGATTGAGGGCCCTGCTCTTTCGAGTTTACAATCTAGGAGATTACAATACAATTTGGTACAAGAGGAAACAGAGGGCCCAGCTCCTTGAAGCTTACAATCTAGGAGGAAGGGTTGAGTGATACAAAAAGTAATAGCTGTGGGGGGATGAGCTGATGGAGGAAATAAATGGCAGTTTACTAGTTAGAAGCAGGATATGCTTCTTTAAAGAGTAAGGTTCGTGTAATCATTCTAATAGGCTGGCACAGTGGTCTCCTAATCGGGAGCCAATCTCTCATAAATCTGTATCATATATCTGTGACAGCTCAGCCACTGTGCTGAGAGCATAAAGTGAGCATAATGTCAGCACAGAAACTTCGGTCCCCATGGACACGTATGTGCTGCACAACACAGATGTAAACTAGATGTGTACACAGTCTGTCCTCACAAAGGGTTAAGGATCTCAAGACTTTGGTGGCACATTGTATTATCCCATAATTCCACATTTTAAACTATTCTAAACAAAAGAAGCCCCCCCACCCCCCACATATGTACAAACACATTTCTACCCCCACCAAACTTTTCAAAATTTACAGTGTAGATAACTTAAAGGAGAAGTACAGTCAAAGCTCTTTTGGCTGTACCTCATCTGTGGATCACAGGAGTGCAGTTCGTTCTGCACTCCTGTGACCCGTCGCTCAGCCGATGCAGGCTGGGGAAAAAAACCTGGCTTTACCCCCCGGTCACATCAAAGCCGATTTTGAAATCGTATGACTTACAGTACAGTTACACGATTTCAAAATCGGGTGACCTGCCGATTTCATTGTGATTTGCAAGACATCTGACACATATGTATATGAAAATCGCAACAAAAGTAGTGCATGCACTACTTTAGAAATCAGTGCGGCTCCGACCAAGCTGGAACCACACCGATATGACTGCTCTAATAGCGGACAATAGGGTGCAACTTGGCATACGATTTGTAAGTCGCAGGACATGCAAACCGCATGCCAAGTCGCACCCGATGTGACTGTGGGCTTAAAGTCGGGATCCACCCCAAAGTCTGGAGGGGCACCTGGCTCAGCCTTTTGGCAAGTTGCTGAGAGCCTTGCCCAACCGCTCCCTCCCCCTCCACAGCCAAGCGCTCCAGTGAGCTGGTGGGGGGGCAGAACAGCGGTCTGACAGTTGCTGCTCTCTGCTCAGAATGGCTGTGAGCACTCAGTGATCAGCGGTCATGTGATTGCTGAGTTCTCACACTTAGAGCCGGAGGGGGATAGATGCAGCATCAGACCAATACTGCATCCACCTAGATAAGTATAAATGGGGGGGGGGGGGAACAAATTCCACACTTCTCTTTTAATTTCAGAAGCATTCCAGATGGTCACATGACAAGCTCTGTCTGTTCCTTCTTCCTCATCATCAGGCGGAAGCAGGGGCAGACTGACAGCTCATGGGGCCCCCGGGCAATAGGGGATCATGGGGCCCGTGTCCTTGCCCAAACTCAATAAAGCCTATGAAAAAGGTACCAGGGGCATCTCATGGGGCCCTCTACTGACCCCGGGCCCTCGGGCAGTGCCCGAGTTTCCAAATGGTCAGTCTGCCCCTGGGCGGAAGGTAGCCTTCAATGCTATGGTAAAATCACAATAGAATTTTTTTAAGCTCCATGCACACTAGCGTTTTTTTTAAGCTCCTAGAAGCTATTATCAGCAAATTTATTTATTTTTGCTCCTAGCAGCTAAATCATGTTATCCCATGTGTCGATGCACACTATTTTAGGCTAATAGCATTTTTCAAGCTTCTGTGTTTAGGAGCAGAGAAAAAAAATTTCCCAGCAGAAAAACACAAACACTCCTAAACATAACTTAATGCTACTAAATGCTCCTAACAGCTTTTTTCTAGCTTTTCTTCCCTACATGTACTGTAAAAATGCTAATGCTCCTAAACGCTTCTAAACACTACTAATACGCTATTAAAAATGCTATTACCAGCGTTTTTTATCCAGCGTTTTTTTTACAGAGTTTTTTTTTTCTTTAAAAAAATGGTAGTGTGCATGGAGACTTAGGCCTCATGCACACAGGGCATTTTTGGAGCCACTTTTAGGGTCGTCAGTTGTTTGTTTACAGCTTCCAAACACCCCTCCATATCATCATATGTGTCTTTTAGAAGCGTTTAGTGGCAGGGGATTTTAGGCCTCATGTACACAGGATGTTTTAAAAATGCTTTTCCTCTTGGCAGCAGTGTATTGGGAGAAAAAATGCCTGGCGCTTGTAAAACAATCTAATGCATTTACAAGCATTTAGGTGCGTTTACAGATGTCGAATGCTTGCGCATTATTATTATCATACAGGATTTATATAGCGCCAACAGTTTGCTCAGCGCTTTACAATATAAAGGGAGACAATTCAGCAACAATACAGTTCAATACAAGAGGGATAGGAGGGCCCTGATCCTGGGAGCTTACAATCTAAGAGGAAGGGGCTGGCGGTACAAAAGGTAATAACTTTGGGGGGTGGACTGGTAGGAGAAATAGAAGATTCCGTTATTAGCTGATGGCAGGATAGGCTTCTCTGAAGAGATAGGTTTTCAGAGATCGCCTAAAGTGGGCAGAGTAGGCAATAGTCTGATAGATTGGGGTAGAGAGTTCCGGAGGATGGGGGAAGCTCTGGAGAAGTCCTAAAGACAAGCAAGAGTGGAGGTAGAGAGCAGGAGGTCATGGGAGGAGCAGAGAGGACAGTTTAGGTGATATTTGGAGACAAGATTGGTGATATAATTTGGGGCGGAGTTATAATGGCTTTATATGTTATTGTTAATGTTTTGAATTTTATTCATTGAGCAATGGGAAGCCAGTGGAGGGATTGGCAGAGAGGGATGGCAGACATGGAACGGTTGGTAAGGTAGAGGAATCTGGCAGCAGCATTCATGATAGACTGAAGAGGGGATAGCCTGTGATTAGGTAGGCCAATGAGGCATTCATTAATTTAATTGTCCAGAATAATAACTTATTCTGGTCATTGAAATGAATTAAGTCTCAAGCGCTAAACGAGCCTAGCATTAACACGCATTTAGGTGCATTTAGACGTGTGTACATGCGTTAATCGTTTTTTTTCTGCCAAAACGCTGCTGCTCCTAAAAGCATGGGCACTGGGGGGTTTTTTAATAGCTCCTAAAAGCTCCTGCTACTAAACGCTTCTAAAAGTCTATGGGTATGATTTACTAAAGGCAAACAGACTGTGCACTTTGCAAAGTGCAGTTGCACTCTGCTAGAGCAGTTGCTCCAGAACTTAGTAAATAAGCAAAATCTCTGCTGACTTCCATCATCCATCATGTGCAAGCAGGGGCGGACTGACAACTCATGGGGCCCCCAGGTGATAGGGGATCATGGGGCCCCTGTGTCCTTAACCAAACTCAAAAAAGCCTATGAAAAAGGTACCAGGGGTATCTCATGGGGCCCCATACTGACCCCGGGCCCTCGGGCACTGTCCGAGTTTCCAAATGGTCAGTCCACCCCTGTGTGCAAGCAAAAGTGCTGTTTTTTTTTTATTTTCCTTGCGCCTGTTTTCCTATTCTTTGCAAAGTGTAGCTTTACCTCATTTACTAAGCTCTGGAGCAACTGCACTTGCAGAGTCTATTTGCCTTTGTAGCAGTTGTGTGGACAAAAATGCCTTGTTGATGTCAGAGGTCAGAGGAGAATGGACAGACTAGTTCAAGATGATAGAAAGGCAATAGTAACTCATGTCAATTTGGACCAAAATCTCTGAGGAATGTTTCTAACACTTTGCTGAATCTATGCCATGAAGAATTAAGGCAGTTCTGCAAGCAAAAGGGGGTCCAACCCAGTACTAGCAAGGTGTACCTAATAAAGTGACCGATGAGTGTATATCTACAGCTTACATTACATTAAAAAACATAAATTGATTGTGCTGCGCTTCACTTAATGTTAATCAATAATGTATATAAAATTCCAATGTGAAAAATGATATAAATAAAAAACTACTAAATAATAAAGTCCATCTCCATATCGTGATTCTTTCAATATATAATAATGATTTGTGCCATTCAAATCTTCTTTTTGACATATACAGTGTACCTTTACCAACACCGATACCAGTTGTGCTCTCACCTGAGATTTTTGACCGCACAATTATGTTTGGTCAAAAATGGTTTGTGCCCATTAAATGGACATATATTAGTGGCAAGGCATATATCAAGACTCTCCTTCACTGCTGATTCAGCTCCTTCCATCTCCTCCACCCAGCACACATACAGGGAAAACATAGCCAAACCAATTGTGCTTTATTGTTAAAAAACTGACAATTTATTATAATATACAATGGCCACTCACATACAGTAATACAGGTGCTCCATTGCAACAAATATTGCACATATGAATAAACAATCCTTAAACCGTAGCTGACACCCTCAGGCTCTAATGGATCTCACTTGACTCCTCTCTGTGGGCTGTCTCCGGGACAGGTCAGCTGACCTTGAACGTTGTGATGTCACCAAGCCCCTCCCCTACGTGTTACGCCACAGGGACACGTGGATTCCTCAGGGGGATATCATTGGATGTCACACCACTCCATAGTTTTATATACTCTAACCCATGGCCATTTTACTGAAAACCTGCCCGCTCCACCCATGATCACTGCAGCTATCCATAGCTGGGGGACCCACGAAATACAAATATTAATTAATCGCCTAATGCATTTTAATCTTCAAAGTGCCAATATAAATTTACAACATTTCACCCATGGCAATACAACATAGCCATTGTGAAAACCATCTCTAAATGTCCTACATACCCACACCTCCCACTTAATTCTCTTAATAGGTACATGGGCATCAAAAAAAGATCCTAAAACAGTCAACATATTTTAAAATGTTTTAAAATACAAAATAAAATAATATATAAACAATTTAAAAAACACATTAAAACAATGCCCAATCCAATTCGACCAAACAATGATAATAATCTTCCTTCACTTACCCTTAATGTATTTTAAATAGCACTCCATAGACATATTGAATTAAAAATTTCTCAAGCAAGTCAAATCAAAATCCACATTCAAACCATGTGGTATTACAGTATAGTAGCCTGGTGGTCAGTGGGAGTACTGCTCCTTACATTGATGATTAGTGGAAATAATACTCCATACTTTGGTGGTTATTGGGAAGAATGCTCTCTACATTGGTTACGAGTGGGAAGAATGCTTATTACATTGCTCATTGCACCTTATTTATTATTTCAGGTACTTATTATATAGTGCTGTCAATTTATGCAGTGCTTTAAATACATATTTTGTACGTTCATATCAGTCTCTAATCCTCAAAGGGCATACAATCTAAGGTCCCTAACTCACATTCATACATACACATACAAGGCAAATTTAGAGAGGAGCCAATTAACCTACCAGCATGTCTTTGGAGTGTGGGAGGAAACCCATGCAAGCACAGGGAGAACATGCAAGCTCCAGGCAGGTGGTGCCATGGTTGGTATTCAAACCATCAACCCAAGTACTGCCAGGCAGAAGTGCTAACCATTAAGCCACTGTGCTGCCCCATATCTTACCTTGGTGGTCAGTGGGAGGAATGCTCCTTAAATTGGTGGTCAGTGGGAGGCAGGGGTGGACTGGCCATTCGAACACTTGGGCACTGCCCGAGGGCCCGGGGTCAGTAGGGGGCCCCATGAAATGCCCCTGGTACCTTTTTTATAGTCTTTTCTGAGTGTGGGCAAGAACACAGGGGCCCCATGATCCTCTATTGCCCGGGGGCCCCATGAGTTGTCAGTCCGCCCCTGGTGGGAGGAATGCTCCTTACATTGGTGCCCTTTGGGAAGAATATTCCTTACATTGGTGATCATTGGAAGAATGCTCTTACATTAGTGGTCATTCGGAAGAATTGTCAGTAGGTCGTCAGTATGAAGAATGCCAATTACATCGGTGGTTATTGGGAAGAATGCTACAGATCGCTAAAATAAGATCTTTAATGTCAATGGTTACATATCTGAGAGGCAGAAACTAAGGAACCCTTAGCAAACTATGAGTGAACCCTATAGTTCCATAGCATCCTGGTTGAGAAAGGCTGCTGCACACTATTTCAGTAGTTTAATAGGGTTTACACTGACCTCCATTTACAGAACGCCAAGGTTCACAAGTCACTAAAAACATAATTCAGTACATACTCAAAAAAGTCAAGTATCTGGCTGCTTGTCCCTTTATAAATTCTTTTGTATACTACCATTGGTTATTATTGCTAATTGTCTGCATAATATTTGGATCTTTCACAGTCTTACGTGCTACTTTGTTCCATGGGATCTGACATACTTCCATTCCTTGGAGAAATTAATACCTTAAATTACCATTCTATTTCTTTGAGTTGCTACATCCATTACCGAGTAAAATTCTATTTGTTCCATATATTAGCCTGCTCAAGACACGGTCAGTTTCATTTCTTGATACATCCTTTATGGACCATTCTTGAATGCATATTCTTTTATTCGGTATATCCCTTTGGTCTGATGATTTGGAATTTAATATATTATGTTCTTTATACCACCTTTAGTCCCATTGGGGGGATGTTTTGGTGCCCCTCTGTTAGTCCTTGCTGTCTGGTGACCTACATCTGACCACTCTTGTCCTCTTGGATGATGCACCCCGCCGGAACATGGTGTCTCTCATCTCGGAAGTCATCTCCTCTTTTGCTCTGATATATGTTTTTGTAAGTAAAAAAAGTTTTTGTTTATGTGATTATCTGTTGATTTATTTTTTGGTATACTCATTTATGATTGTTTGTACATTTACTCGAAAGCCCTTTGTCTCTCATGCCCCCCGAGGAAGATCTAGAATTTGGAATTATCGAAACGCATCAGTGTATTTTCTTTCTTTTCTGTGTGGTTTTATATTTTTATATTAAGATTTCTCTTCTAGGAACACTGTCAGAGCAATATTATTTTTAGAAACCATGTATGTAATATTGCAATGGAACTATGTATGTAATAAATTTGACAAAAATCTCTTTTAACAAAATGTTTATTTCAATATATGTATGATATTATTGCTGCATTAAAGTCCCACTGGGGGTTCTTTGGGTACATAAATTCAGTACATACTTACCTTTTAATAATATTACCATTTATTTTGCATAAAAAGAAATATTCATTTATTTCTGTTCCTTTAAGATAAACTTAGATGTAATGTCTTATCTTTACAGTACATATGTATCTGACATGTCTGGTAATCATTTTCCTTGCACAAAAAATTAGACCTAGAGTTCTGCAAAGTTTATTACAAATCAGTTTGATGGTATATGATGTAAACACAAATATATCCTAGTGCTTATTTCCAGTGAAAGGTCAGTTGTGCTCAGAGGAAAAAAACTCTTCTAGGCAGGGGCGGACTGACAAGTCATGGGGCCCCCGGGCAATAGGGGATCATGGGGCCCCTGTGTCCTTGCCCAAACTCAAAAAAGCCTATGAAAAAGGTATGAGGGGCATCTCATGGGGCCCCCTACTGACCCCGGGCCCTTGGGCAGTGCCCGAGTTTCCAAATGGTCAGTCCGCCCCTGCTTCTAGGGCCTTTATATACAAGGAATGTATCTAATATTACTGCAGATCTTTAGCTTATGCAGGTATTGATGTAGGTCTTCCTTTACAACAATTGCTACGTCATTAATCCCTGTGCTTTAAAGTACTGTATATGTAAACCTTCACCTTGTAAAACAACCCATACAATTAATGAAAATTAAAATATTTGTGTGTAGATTTAAAGGATAAATTCACCTTTTGACCAAAAATAATAAATGCACGTTTTTTGCAAGTAAAAAAATGTGCATTTATTATTTTTAGTTGCAGGAGTCTTTAAACCATTGTACCAGCAATCTGCAGACTGGTCACATGCCCTTTGTTCTCAGCTGCATAAGGAGCTCAGAGAGCTGAGGGAGGAGAAACAGCAGCAAACTGAACTTCTTAGTGAATTACTGTGGGGAGTGTCAGCACAAGTCTGATCAGGCCAGGCTGAGTTCTCAGCACAGCCATAGAACTGACCACGCTGTGTGCACATGCCTAGTGTGGTCAGTTTTTAATTGGAAAGCAGAGGTACTGGCAGGCACACCAGAGATTTCACACAAAGGAAGCAATACAAAGAGAACAGGATACTTTTCCATACAAGTACATGGTACAGCAGCCACATATCAGCAATATGAAAATGGTTTTACATATTCCTTTAATGTTTACTACAGCCAAAACAATTTTTTTAAATATTGGATTAAACCCGTGATCAGTTTTTCTTTTCCATGTTTATTGAAAACAAATTTTTCAAGACAGTATGGTACAATATTCAACAGAATGAATGACAGATAACCAAACCCTGATCAGTTTTTAATATTCTCTGTGGCCTTGGACAATGGACAGGAAGTAAGGGAAAATCTCCAACAATAAGAATACAAAGCTATGGTTCTAGCTTTTTTCTTCCTCTGCTAACAAAAAATGTTTTTTTTTGTGCCTGTATTTCTGTTGGAGATTTCCTCTCTCTTCTTGTCTGGTGATGACATTGTTGCAAAGACAGAAAGTGAGGAGAAATCTCCCCAACAGGAAAACAGACAGCAGTAGAAACCTGTCTGTGACGGGAGTGACTTTTGGGGGTGGGGGGACCCCTGTATCATCTCCCCAAATCCCTCTTATGTGTGAAGGCACCCTTTGGCTGTTAGGGGGTACAGGGTGCTCTGTCCTGATATTGTGTAGACATGTATAGGTTGGGTTGGGGGGTTGTTCATTGTTCACTGCCACCTGCTGCATGCCATTGTTCTATTGTGTCTTGCTTGCCAGCAAACTATTATGGGATGTATGTGTTCCTGCCATATGGTGTATCCTATTGTTCTATTGTGTGTCTTAGTTTGGTGGGTTGTGTTTCCTGCAGCCCTTCCCTCTGATGGGGAGGGCCTGCTGATGTGTTTCCTTTTCCTGGTTGTATTTCCCCGCCCTGTGTATATATCTTGTGTTTGTGTTAAAATAAAGCAGTTCACTTCCTGTCTTAAGAAGAGTCTGGTGCTGTCTCGTCCTGTATGATCAGTGGTGGAGTCCATGGATTTGTGTTTGGACAGGGAAGCTGGAGTATAACAGAAATAGCCAAGTGCGGTCTGGTTCCGTTACATTGGTGGCAAGCGGTGGGATTGTGCTTCCAAGCTGTGAACACGTCCAAACCACCTCTGGGATTCAAGATCAGGAAAGGAGACGTCAGTCATCCCAGTGGAGATATGGACCTGTCATCAGAGTTCCCAGGGCTGCTGCAGACTGCAACATACCCCAGGACTGTGTCTACGGATCAGCACCTGGAGCTCAGGCAGCGGATTTGGGAGGTGCTTTGGAGAGGAGCCCTCCAGGCTGCTGGTATGAACAAAAACAAGTGCTATCCAACCCCAGGGGAAAGGGCCAGGGACCATCGGAAGTTACAGATGCCATTCCTAGGAGAGCAACCCCTGGAGCAATGGGTGACTGAGTTGGACAGGCTGGTCTAGCAGGGGACCAGCCCCGTATAGGTTGCATGTCGACGATCCCCGCAGGATTGTCGGCATGCAACCTATATGGGGTGACACCGGACCCGCTCCAAGAAAAGGTAAGTTGTAAAGAAAGCTGACGATCCCCGCAGGATGGATCAGATCCATCCTGCGGGGATTGTCGGCTTGCTTTACAACTTACCTTTTTGTGGCGCGCGTCCAGTGTCACCCCGTGCGGTCGGTGTCACCCGGTGCGGACCGCACCTGCCTCGTGATTCCACTGACTGGCCCCCCGCACCTGCCTCGGCATGCCACTGACTGGCCCTACATTGTAGTTGATGACATCAGAGAGGCTGCAACTGGTTGAATGATGTAAAGGAGCAACTTTATGGGACCGGTCATACAGCAGGGAGGAAGGCTGGGGAAACTAGGAAAAAAGTAAATATCTCTTCTTATTCCTTACCCCTAAGACCCTGGTGCCCAAACTGTGGCCCATTTGGGGGCTGCATTTAGCCCTTGGGCACATTTTGGGCAGCCCTTGGGGCCCCTGCAGACACTAGTCTGTGTTTTCTTATTACCTTGTTATAGCAGTCATTTTTTACAATTTTATGTAATGTGTCTCCACCCTATGACGGTCTCCTAAAGCATGATGTATCCAGTCTCCAACAACCTATATAGCAAGTTCACAATATCTTACAATCTCTTGCAGCATGTCTGCAGTCTCTGACCATCTCCTGTATCATGTCTGCAGTCTCTGACCATCTCCTGTATCATGTCTGCAGTTTCTGACCATATCCTGTATCATGTCTGCAGTCTCTGACCATCTCCTGTATCATGTCTGCAGTCTCTGACCATCTCCTGTATCATGTCTGCAGTCTCTGACCATCTCCTGTATCATGTCTGCAGTCTCTGGCCATCGCCTGTATTTTGTCCGCAATCTCTGACCGTCTCTTGTGTCATGCCCATAGTCATTCTTTGACTAAATCCTGTTGTGTGTCTGCTCTCTCTGACACTGACTATTCATTGGATTTTATGAGTGGCCCTTTGGTGAAGTGGAGGGCTGCACTTGACAAAGAAAAGTAAACCACCATTGCATCAGACTAAGTGAACAATTAACCCTTGCTGTGTAAGGGGCAGCAATTGAATATCATGATTTGAATACTGACTGGAATTCAGCTTTAAATGATCAGATGTAATAAGAATCTTTACATCCCAGACATCCTGTTAGAAATGCAAAGTCTCACCAAAGATGAAATTCCAGAGCAGGCAAATTCTAGGGATTTATTACGTACTGCAGGCTGCCTATAATTTGATCTCATGCTCTGTACAGACTTCAGGGAGAAAGCAGTGAGCCAACTGCAGGAGCACAAGGGTGAGGATTCTGAAATATTCTGCCTACAAAGTGACTAATGACCCCTAAAGAAAAAAACCTAAAAAAAAAGAAAAATGTCCCCTACAAGGTAATATCATAATGGGCTAGTATGCATCACATTCTAGCACATTATGAAAGACTTACTTGAGAACTAAGTACCCTCTCTCTTAGATTGTAAGCTCCCAGGATCAGGCCCTCCTAACCCTCTTGTATTGAACTGTATTGTTGCTGTATTGTCTCCCGTTATATTGTAAAGCGCTGAGCAAACTGTTGGCGCTATATAAATCCTGTATAATAATATAATAGCTAAGCCCTCCAGCGGCGTGCTGTCACCACTGCAGAGGCTTCCATCTTCACCTGGTCTTCATTCTGGGCTGCAGCTACTTGAATGGCCAAAGCCACAATGACGTCACTCTTGCGCCTCTACGGCTGAGGCACGCAGCTCTGAAGAAACGGCACGGTTATGTCGTTCCTTTAGAGTGCATGTGCCGGTGATGTCACCTGTTGCCGATCACTAGAATATCTCCTAAACGGTGCACCAGTGAGCCAGTGAGTGTATATTATATACAGTTTAGTTTAATTAAAGGGTTAGTCCACCCATAAGTGGTATCTTATTGTAGATGGAGTCTGGTGTGCTCAGTCATCCCTTGGCTTCCAATATGGCTTGGTCTGCATGCTCGAACAGCGAGATCTAAAACTTTCTTAAAACTTTTCCTTCCTGTTGTGAGTTTTGAGTGTTTCTATCCTCATTTGTGTGTACCAGCTCTATCTTCTGTATTCTCCTTAATATAAAATGGTGGTTGTCAACTCATCAGCCAAAGAGAGCCACAAATGCGGCCCCTGACATCACCAAAGGGCCACACATAATGTTCAATATATGTAATGTTTGAAAGGACTGTCAGAAACTGCAGACCTAATAGAGGAAATGAGGGTCAGAAACAGGGGTGGACTCACCATTTGGAAACTCGGGCAGAGCCCGAGGGCCCAGCATCAGTAGGGGGCCCCATGAGATGCCCCTGGTACCTTTTTCATAGGCTTTTTTGGACACAGGGGCCCCATGATCCCCTATTGCTCGGGGGCCCCATGAGTTGTCAGTCCGCCCCTGGTCAAAGAGTGTGGACAGGATACATTTGTGGCTGGGGATATGCTGCAGAAGACAATACAACACTAAAAACATGTTACATGAGGCTAGTAGAGATCAATGCTATTACCATAATCAATGTTCCTGTTACAGACTGCTGAGGTCTGAGGGCCACACATATACCAAAGTTCAGCACCAGGGATATAGAATAAATAATACATCCAGCAAGAAAGGTGGAAACTTCTCATAATGGTCACCAGACCCAGACTGGGACAAAAAATAGGCCCGGGCATTTTGGACTGAGCAGCTACAAGCCCAGGGATCCTTTCCTCGGAGTGGTGAAATGTCCAGGCTCAGTCGCAAGAGCAACCTTTGTAATCCTGGTAGTTCCATCACTAGTATCAAGTTGTTTTTTTTTACAATTTTACATGTTAGGTTTTTTCAAATTTTTTGTAGGAGCCCTGTTGGGGAGCTTTGTTGAGAGGGAAATAAAGGAAGGAGAGAAAGGAAGGAAGGAAAGAAGGAAGGAAGAAAGGAAGGAAGGAAGGAAGGAAGGAAGGAAGGAAGGAAGGAGAGAAAGGAAGGAGATAAAGGAAGGGAGGAAGAGAGAAAGGAAGGGAGGTAAGGAAGGAAGGAAGGAGATAAAGGAAGGGAGGTAAGGAAGGAAGGGAGAAAGGAAGGGAGGTAAGGAAGGAAGAGAGAGAGAAAGGAAGGAAGGAGATAAAGGAAGGGAAGTAAGGAAGGAAGGAGATAAAGGAAGGGAGGTAAGGAAGGAAGAGAAAAAGGAAGAAAGGAGATAAAGGAAGGGAGGTAAGGAAGGAAGGAGATAAAGGAAGGGAGGTAAGGAAGGAAGAGAGAAAGGAAGGGAGGTAAGGAAGGAAGAGAGAAAGGAAGGGAGGTAAGGAAGGAAGAGAGAAAGGAAGGGAGGTAAGGAAGGAAGAGAGAAAGGAAGGGAGGTAAGGAAGGAAGGAGATAAAGGAAGGGAGGTAAGGAAGGAAGAGAGAAAGGAAGGAAGGAGATAAAAAAAGGGAAGTAAGGAAGGAAGGAGATAAAGGAAGGGAGGTAAGGAAGGAAGGAGATAAAGGAAGGGAGGTAAGGAAGGAAGAGAGAAAGGAAGGGAGGTAAGGAAGGAAGAGAGAAAGGAAGGAAGGAGATAAAGGAAGGGAAGTAAGGAAAGAAGGAGATAAAGGAAGGAAGGTAAGGAAGGAAGAGAGAAAGAAAGAGAAGACAGAGAGAAAGAGAGAGAAATAGAGAAATGAGAGAGAGAAAGAAATATAGCAAGAGAAAAAGAGAGAGGGAAAAGAAAGAAAGAAAGGTTAGAGTAAAGACCTCTCAATTTACCTTGGGGAGGGTTGTGGAAACACCTGGCAACCTACTTTGTAAAAGAAAATTCTATGGAAAAAAGCCTTCAAATGTATCAAACATGGTGGCCAGAGAACTGGCCCATAGAATCACAGAGAGTTGCATACAACTGAACATACATATACAGGTAGACCACAGTGGACCCTGATATTAAATAAATGAATTAAATATGTATGATTTCAGGTAAAAGGTCCGCCTGCTCTCTGTCTATTTCATGGCATTTCTAGCTAGTACTGTCTGGATCCTGGTTATTAGTCATGGAAACTTCTACACTCAAACCATGAATAATTGTGGGCGGACGGGTTAATCTCCCCAAATACTGGATGTGAATTTTAGAAGGCTGTAACCTTTTTTTTTTTTTTTTTGGCCCCTTTCCCAAGATTTCCCGCGTTGTGGCTAGAGAGGAAATGTCTCAGTGACAAGACATCCCTGAAAACCCTTGCACCACGCCTCCGACAGCTGTAGACATTTGTAGGCTCTGCAGAGCCATTTCAGATTTCACTGTTCTGCACTCTACAGCAGTTAGTATTATAGAATATGATGCCCTTACTCTACATTACTCCACCTTGGACATGAAGAGTTAAAAGATCTTTTTGTTGTTAGACAGACAGATAGGTATCTTCTTCAGAATTTGGTATATCAGACCCAAGGATAGGAACTGGGTTGTCACAATAATAGGACGTAGGTTGGATTGGTTGGAAGGTATTACTTTAGTCTGCAAATTAAAGACTTAAAGTGGACTTAGCACCATTTATATTACTTCACGTTCAGTACATTCATGCTAAGAATGTTTTCATTATAACACTTCCCTGTATTAATTACCATTCTTTGAGATCACAGTACTTCCCTGACAATGCCTTCATCAGGCATCATTAAGTGTCACCATCCACTTCCTAGACTTAGATTCCAGCTCAGAGATAACACAGTCATGTAAATCATGGTGCCTGGGCAGCTCTTCGCTGTGTTCACAAATGTCTGACACAAATCAGCCCCTGGCTGCAGCTTCTCACCTGCAACCACTGTTGGCAGTTTGGTTTGTGGGGGATAGGAGATTGAGGAAATGTTTCAACCTGCCTGCAGCAGGCTGAATCCAGGTCTAGGCAAAGTCTGCGGCTACAGGACTGATTATCATTGATAAGGATCACATTGTTGCTGCATATTGTAACAATGTCAGGAATGTATTAATGCAGACTAGTAAAGTTACTGAAATCTTCACTCAAAGGCCCCATTCACACTTCACATAGCAGGAATGCATTTTTTTTAAAAGAATTCTGCATGTGCTTCTGTGCATTGTGCATAGGAGAGCACTTGCATGGGCTGCCCTATGTGCGGCAATGAAGCTCCCACACCTTTTCTGGTGTGGATCATCGCACATTTTTTCAACAATCATTTTGGCGCGTTTGTTCAGGAAACGTGAAATGTTAATAGGTCCTAAGTGTACCGTTCATGTATTTTACATTTTTCCATTCCAATGTGCATACTACACTGATTAAAGGTTTTTGAGACTGCGTTATACAGCAAGTGGCTTACTCAGTGATGGTGGGAAAAGTTATTTCTGTCCTAGGGTGACAACACTGCATAGATGCATAGATACAGTGAATGCACGTTGTCACCTTAGGAGGGGAAATGTGTTACTAGCAGGATCAACTGGTGAAAATAAAAGGAAAACAAGCCCACAAATATAAAACAAATACAGCCACCATAACAATGGATTTGTAAGTTGTTAGATGAAGAAATCTAGATCCACATTAATATTAGCACTTTTTCCATTTCCTGAGTTCGAATTGAAGTCAGGGCACTTTCTGCATGGAGTTTGCATGTTCTCTCGGTATTTGCACGGCTTTGCTCTGGTTATTCTGGTTTCCTCCCACACTCCAAAAACATGCTGGTTAATCTTCTCCTGGCCAATTTGGCCATAGTATGTGTAGGGACTTTAGATTGCTTTTGTGTATATAAAAAAAAGTAATAAAAAGCGTGCATGTTTCCTGCTGATAGTGGTTTTACTGAGAAACCTTTTCTTCTGTTGCCCTCTTCCTCAAAGTCGTAAACCATGGGGGTTTTTCATTTCGGCCATGGCTGCATGTGCGGATTACATGTAATGAAATTCTTATGTGAAAGGGAGAATGGAGTGGATAGGGGGGGATGGATTGGGAAGGAGGGAGGTTGGATTGGATGGAAGGGGGATGGAGGGGGGATGGATTGGGAAGGAGGGAGGTTGGGGTAATAAAGCTTTACACATGGGCTGGACCAGCTCCCTGGTCCTTGCTGCCTCTCCCAAACCCTCACCACACTGAGTCTAGCGGTTTCCCTGTGGATCCTTTGTCTAGAGCTCCAGGACAGGATATTGCTTGGATTCTTACATCCATCCCATACACAATATACAGCTAAGCCCTCTAAAGTCATAGGAGTTACCCAGATGCAATAAAATATATGTACTCTAGAAAGTTTCTAGCATGACACAGAGTCACAGTGGATGTCACTAGGGGTGGGGGCGCGCTTATTCATCTCAAAGAAGAAATTTTTGTTTGTAACATTGTCATGGTAATACACACTGGGACGGTGAAGATGACCTCATCACTCTCGTCTTAGATTGAGTCACAATGGCAGAGCAAAGACTTGAGCTGTGTAGTTCAGTATACACGAGTTCACAGCAAAAGCTCAGATCTGAAATTGCTGCATCATTCGTGTATAAGAGGCAAATATCCCCAATAGCTGCATCCTAGTCACCAGTCCAACCTCTGTGGAACCCCAATTTCGAGAGTGCTGTCAGTGGTCAACAATATCAATACCCAGTCAATCACATAGGACAATTTATAAAGATGAATAATGTCGTAGAACTTAAAGTACCAACATGCCTACCAGGGGCGGACTGACAACTCATGGGGCCCCCGGGCAATAGGGGACCATGGGGCCCCTGTGTCCTTGCCCAAACTCAAAAAAGCCTATGAAAAAGGTACCAGGGGCATCTCATGGGGCCCCCTACTGACCCAGGGCCCTCGGGCAGTGCCCGAGTTTCCAAATGGTCAGTCCGCCCCTGATGCCTACAAATTTTCAGCCTTGGGTATATATTGAGCTACAGCAGAATTTTGCACCCATCCATCTCATCAGCCGTTCATTGGCACTGGATAGAGCTTGTTGTGGCTGCAACATGCAGTTCATCAACTTCTATTAATGAGCTTAGTTGATTCTGGTTCAGGCATCGGCACAGATGTTTTGACCTCTTGACATTTCTGCTGCTGAAAATTGTACATGAGTGAATTTTCTAGGTCCTCCTCACATATCGGCTCTAAAGCTGGCCATAGATGGACTGAAATTTGGACAGTTCAGCAGGGACCAGCCAAATTTTGACCCATCTATGGCCATTCAACAGAAGTTGATCTAACAAGTGACTTCTGTTGAACGGGACTGTTGGAAATATGTTCTCGATCAATGGTTTGCAGCCAACTGGCTGCAGTGCTCATCAGTGCCCTGCTGTCAAAATACAATAGCAACAGGAAGTAAGTGGAAATCCCCCCAATTTTAAGGAAATCCCTGGTAATCATCAGGGTCATCAAAACTAGTGTCCCCATCGGAAGATTTCCCCTCTGTTCCTATTCTGTTTCCCTCTATTCTTTTCTGACTGATCGCTTACAATAGAAAAAATCGATAAATAGTCAATAACCCATTTAATTGACATGGCACACATAAGGAAGTGGATTATAATCATTAGTTAGGATGCGATTGTCTTTACGATCATAACGTATGGATCGCATCTGTGTTGGCACTGGGTAACTCATAATCTGCCAAAATGCGATCATATTTAAGAACAAAGTACTGTATCTCAGTGCTGCCGACTGATGTAAAATGACTGATAGTCCCCCCTGGCTGATCTTCTCAGTTTGATCGAATCCACTCAAAATTGAGTCTAAATCGATCGGAAGAGAAGTTGAAGCTATTTGAATCTTTGTGGATTTGTCATGATTAAATAGCATGTTGATTGGATGAAAAAAAAAACAAAGCCTGTGGCGGCAGTACAGTGGCTAAGTAGCAGCACTAGGGTTGTCAGTTTGGATCCCAACCATGCTACTACTTTCCTAGTTTGCATGTTCTCCCTGTGCCTGTGTGGGTTTCCTCCCACACGCTAAAGACATGCTTGTAGGTTAATCAGCTTCAGTAGGTGTATGAGTGAGGCCCCTTTCATGAACGGACTGATTGGGTCAGTTTTGTTTTTACCCAATCGTAACCTCTATTGTTCTCTATGGAGCAGCGGGTGTTAATGGATATGTGTCTGTTTACACCCGCCTACATCCAATCCACTAGAAATAGATGAATGGGGATTTGTTCCCCTTCCATCTAGTAGTGGATCGATTCGCAGTCAGGTGTAAACAGGCAGTCCATTTACATCTGACCTCCCGTAGAAGAGAGTGGGCTGTATCTGTGTCTTCTCAGCATAAGTGCAGCAAACAGGGACCAGTCATCCGCCTGCTCAGCGTGGATCAATGGACAGATCCCCTGCTGAGAAAGCAGACTCCACCAGGAGTCCTCCCCATGTGGAAGGGGCCTATGAGTGAGGGACCTTAGATTGTAAGCTCCTTGAGGGCAGGGACTGATGTGAATGTATAATTAATATGTGGGGCAGCACACTGGCTAAGTGGTTAGCACTTCTTCCTAGCAGCACTAGGGTCTTTGATTTGAATCCCAACCATGGCACTACCTGCATGGAGTCTGCATGTTCTCCCTGTGCCTGCGTCGGTTTCCTCCCACACTCCAAAGACATGCTGGTAGGTTCATTGTCTCCTGTCTAAATTGGCCCGTGTATGTGTCTGTATGAATGAGAGTTATGGACCTCCTTAGATTGCAAGCTCTGTGAGGGTTAGGGACCAATGTGAATGTACAATATATATGTAAAGGACTGTGTAAATTGATGGCGCTATATAAGTACCTGTAATAAATAAATGTGTGGTCACCATAAATGACCATAACGGTGACCCATGCTTCTGTCTCATTGACTTGATACGATTGATTCATGTACATAATTGATCAAAAGTTGGTGTACGTGTGTATGGAACATCGATTGCATAATGTTTGCTGCGTGATTGATTCTTTAGCTTAATGTATGCTGTCAGTTGGTCTGAACCGATTTTGCTATAGCCCCATGTATGGCCACCATAAGAAGATAACGGTGGGCATACACAGAACGATTTTTATATACCAACGTATTCCCAATCGATTCAATATACACTCCCATCTGTCCTTTCAGCCCCATATCCAATCACTGTCCAAATCTTGTAGACTTCACCTCCACAACATCTCCAAGATACGCCCATTCCTAACCTCTGAAACCACTAAGCAACTTCTTCACTCCCTGGTTATCTCTCGCCTTGACTATTGTTACTCCCTCACAGGGGCGGACTGACAACTCATGGGGCCCCTGGGCAATAGGGGATCATGGGGCCCCTGTGTCCTTGCCCAAACTCAAAAAAGCCTATGAAAAAGGTACCAGGGGCATCTCATGGGGCCCCCTACTGACCCCGGGCCCTCGGGCACTGCCCGAGTTTCCAAATGGTCAGTCCGCCCCTGCTCCCTCCTCATTGGCCGACCTCATCGCAGACTATCTCTTCTTCAGTCTATCATGAATGCTGCTGCCAGACTCATCCACCTTACCAACTGTTCCATGTCTGCCATCCCTCTCTGCCAGTCCCTCCACTGGCTTCCCATTGCCCAACGGATAAAATTCTAAACATTAACAATAACATATAAAGCCATTTATAACTCTGCCCCAAATTACATCAATCTTGTCTCCAAATATCATCCAAACCGTCCTCTCCACTCCTCCCATGACCTCCTGCTCTCTAGCGCCCTTGTCTCCTCCTCCCATTCTTGTCTCCAGGACTTCTCCAGAGCCTCACCCATCCTCTGGGACTCTCTACCCCAAACTATCAGACTTGTAGGCGATCTCTGAAAACCTATCTCATCAGGGAAGCCTATCCTGCCTTCAGCTAATAACGGAATCTCTATTCCTCTTACCAGTCCATCCCCCACAGTTATTACCTTTTGTACCACCAGCCCCTCCCTCTTAGATTGCAAGCTCCAAGGAGCAGGGCCGTCCAGGGGTGGACTGACAACCCATGGGGCCCCCGGGCAATAGGGGATCATGGGGCCCTTGTGTCCTCACTCACACTCAAACCATACCTAAAAAAGCCTATAAAAGGTAACAGGGGCAGCTCATGGGGCCCACCTACTGACCCCGGGCCCTCGGGCAGTGCTTGAATGGTCAGTCCTCCACTCAGGCCATCCTGTTTTGTATTGAACTGTATTGTCTCCCTTTATATTGTAAAGCGCTGAACAAACTGATGGAGCTATATAAATCCTGTGTAATAATAATAATAATGTTGTACAATTGCTTGGTCGTAGCGAATCATCTTCTTTTCTGCATTTGGTTCTCCCATCCGGACTGATCAGAATACTTCCAATGAGACTGGTTTTAATTGAAATCGATCAATGACAGTGTGTGCCATTTTTCATGCTTGATAGATCTGATCATAATTGATATTTGATGATAATCAGTAACATTCCATGTGAGCAGGATGTCATGGGCTGGTCTCCTCTACAAAGTCTCCCTGACTCCAGACTCCAGATCTCATTAGACTTCGGCCATGTATTGAGCCCTGGAAGTTTCTGAGTGCAAAACTAACCAGAAAATGTAAAGGTGCAGAAACTTTTTTTTTTTTGCTGCCAAAAATGCAATTTAGATGCTGCGGGGTGCGGTCAGGCCCTGCGCGTTCCTATTGGCTGTGAATGAGTGCTGGTCCTCCGCTGTCAGTGCCAGGATTGGTCGCCTGGAGCAGCGCTCCGTCCCGTTATCTCGCCGGGTATATAAGCCGCCCTGGTCGCCTCTTCTCTCTCCTGCTCTCAGTGCTGCCTGGTGGGATCTCCTATAGCTTCGCTCATCAAGATGTCCGTCTCGTCTTCATCCTACAAGAGGATCTTCGGGGGGAACCCCAGGTCCAGCTCCTCCGGCAGCCGCTATGCCACCTCCAGCAACAGGTACTCCCTGGGCAGCGCCCTGCGCTCCGGCGGTGGTGGCGGCGGTGGTCTGTCCAGCAGCAGGGTGGTCTTCACCTCCTCTTCCCCGGCCGTCTACAAGTCCTCCTCGGTCAGGTTGAGGAGCAGCCTTCCCCCAGCCCGGCTCCAGGACACCGTGGACTTCTCCCTGGCAGATGCCATCAACCTCGAGTACAAAGCCAACCGGACCAACGAGAAGGCTGAGATGCAGGAGCTCAATGACAGGTTCGCCAACTTCATAGACAAGGTCCGCTTCCTGGAGCAGCAGAACAAGATCTTGCTGGCTGAGCTGGAGCAGCTGAAGGGCAAAGGAACCTCCAGGGTGGGGGATCTGTACGAAGATGAGATGAGGGACCTTCGCAGGCAGGTGGACCTCCTCACCAACGAGAAAGCCAGGGTGGAAGTGGACAGGGACAACCTGGCCGATGACCTCCAGAGACTCAGAGAAAAGTAAGTCTTGGGGTTCTGAAATGGAGCGGGGCAATCCACCCTAATGTAGTGTTTAATTTATGGGTGGAGGGTTGGTGGGCTGAGGCATGTACTGGTTGCTTAGAGGGGGGATCACCTACTGGGGGGTCCATAGCCTAGGTTCCTCATGGGTGGGGTCCAGAGTCTAGATCAGGGTCCTAAAAGGGGGAACAATCCACCATAATGCAGTGTTTCATTTATGGGTGGAGGATTGGTGGGCTGAGGCATGTACTGGTTGCTTAGAGAGGGGAATCACCTACTGGGGGGGGGGTCCATAGTCTAGGTTCCTCATGGGTGGGGTCCAGGGGCGGACTGACCATTTGGAAACTCGGGCACTGCCCGAGGGCCCGGGTTCAGTAGGGGGCCCCATGAGATGCCCCTGGTACCTTTTTCATAGGCTTTATTGAGTTTGGGCAAGGACACAGGGGCCCCATGATCCCCTATTGCCCAGGGGCCCCATGAGTTGTCAGTCCGCCCCTGGTGGGGTCCAGAGTCTAGATCAGGGTCCTTAAAGGTTCCAATCCACCATAATGCAGTGTTTCATTTATGGGTGGAGGTTGGTGGGCTGAAACAGCTATTGGTTGCTCAGGAGAAGGCGGAGGGGGTTCTTCTACTGGAGGGAAGGTCCAGAATCTAGATTAGGAGTTCAGGAGGTCCTTTAGAGGTAGGGTCCGGAGTCCATATCAGGATTCTTCAAAGGAGAAATTAAGTTGGGATAATCCACCCTAATGCAGTGTATCATTTATGGGTGGAGGGTGATCAGTTGAATAAGCTACTGGTTGCTCAGAGGGGGGCATCATCTACTGGCTCATCAGAGGGGGGAGTTTGTAGTCTACATTGGGGGTTCCTCACAAGGGGGGGTTCATAGTCTACATTGGGGGTTACTAAGAGTCCAGTGTCTAGATCATAGATTCCTCAAAGGCCTTTTCCACAGTCCAGATCAGGGTTCCTCAAAAGGAGAATCATGTACTGGTTGCTTAGAGGAGGAATCATCAACTGGTTCTTTAGGGGGATCCAGAACCCAGATGGGGGTTTCTCCAGAGGGGAAAATCATCTACTGGTTCCTTTGAGGGCAGTTTCAGAGACCAGATCAGAGGTTCCCCAGATGGAGAAATCATCTATTGGTTTCTTAAAGAAGGGGATCCAGAGTCCAGATTGGGGATTCCTCAGATAGAGGAGTCATAAGTAGTTCTTTGGAGGGGGGGAACCAAAGTAAATTAGGGGTTACTTTGGATGGGGGAATCATCACTGGTTCCTCAGAGAAAATTCCATAGTCCCGATCAGGGGTTGCTTTAGATGGGAGAATCCCTTATTGACCACACTTCTATGTAGGCAATTATTTACCCAAAACTGATATATCCTATGTGGGTGGATTGCCCCTTTAACCAATTCATGAATATGGTAGAGAACTAGAAGTGCACACATTTTTAATTTGCAGATCCTACTGCTTAAAAAAATAATTTTAACGTTATAGCCAAATTAACTTATGCTGCTAAATTTGGTCAGATTTCAAAGACCTCTAGAGTTTGCCATACACAATATAATCTGATTGTACAATAATTGATGTAATAGGAGGACATGTGAACAATCCATTCAATGAGAATCCAATCAGGCAGGCCCTTGCAGTACAAAAGCTGATTGTAAGTCTAAATTAAATTGTACTTTAGATTGTATAGTCACCTTAAGAATCATCACACATGTTACAATCTGGTTGTACAATCTTCTTTAGATCTACTGAAAAATATGTAGTACAAAGGCCTGCCTGATTAGATACAGATTGTTTAATTAGGTAGGTGCTTATATGACTTAGTTTTGGTAAATCTAAAGTTGATTTATGGTTAGATTGTAGCACATGTGATGACCCTAAGACCAAAGGGGTATAGTAATCGATTGCAGCCAACAAGAGGTTCGATTTGGTACATTCTTATAACAAAGAGATTCTTTGTTCTGTAATGAAACCTTCTGCCCAGTCACATATTTCTATTGAAGGATAAGGTACCAATGGACGAGCTTTTAGTCTTTATCAAGGTTTGAAAAATTGAGTTTCCAACCCTCAATAATTAATTATCGTCCCAAAAGTTCTGTACTGGTGCCAAACACTCTGATGTTTATTAAATGTGTTTATCAGCACTGAGTTATCTACAGCGACACTCCCAAGGTTCTAGGTTCCATGCAAGTTCTTCTAGCTTGCAGCTTGATTAGTTTATAAATTTCCTGCTGTATATTTAGAAAAAAAAACGATACATTGTTTCCTGTTATGCAAAAGTTTTGGATTCTATAGTGATGTTGAAACTTCTGTATCCACTATAGAGAAGTGAACCCAAAAAATAAATCTTTGGTTTCACATCTTCACTCTAATTCAAAAAAAGAAGAGCCATTTCCTTGCCAAAAAGCTATTAAAATATGTAGGTCAGCCTACTGGAGATCATTAGGGTTAATTTTTTTTTGGCTCGGAACATAGGGACAGCTTATCCACCAGTGTTTAGATTGCTGGTCCAGCAAAAAAAGATGAAAAAGTCCAGCCATGCAAGATAATATCAGGACAGGGATTGGAAGAGAGACGGAGAGGGCAGCCAGAGGTGCTGGTCATACCACCGACAGGATTTTGGCTACCGGACTGTCTGGTATCTCTCTCTGTGTCTGGATGGGTGTGGCAGTCCATTCAAATGGCGATGTGGCTTTCGCACAGGCGCTGGGAGTCGGAAAACTCTTGAGGAAGTGATCTATACTAATATTATGTCAGGACTGGACAAAGGCCAGGGATGAGGTAGTGAGTGCGCCTAAATGTATTGCACCTGGCACTCATTTTTTATTCTTTTAGAGGGATACATCACTTTTTTTCTTTTAACATTTGATCTATTGTAATTATACATATTTACAAATATTTGAATAAAAAAACTTTTATATTTTGATTCATTTTAAGAAGTATTTATTAACGTTAAATGATTTATTTATGGTGCAGTTTAGAAGACGTAAGTCATGTTGTTCAGTTTACTGCAGTGATATCAGACTTTCTGGCGTTCCAGTATGGCTTCTGCAGTTCTGTGTACGGTGAATTAAAGCTGAACTCCAGGCGGATATAAAAGACACCAAAGTAATGCATCTAGGTATTCATTAAGGGCAGGTTCAGATGTGCAGTGGGTCGCTTTTCAGAAGGCATTTGACAGGCTGTGAGAAGGCAGTAGGGGAGATTTACTAAAACTGGTGCACACAGAATCTGGTACATCTGTGCATAGTAACCAATCAGCTTCCAACAGGTTGTTCAATTAAGCTTTGAAAATAAATCCTAGAAGCCGATTGGTTACTACGCACAGTTGCTCCAGATTCTATGTGCACCAGTTTTAGTAAATCTTCCTCGATATGTTGCTTCCTCATCGCCTATTTTAACCCTGAAAATGCCAAAACACCACGTGGATTGCACATGGTTGAAGGGTGGTTGTCATGTGACCCCATTTATTTGAATGGGTTGCCTGCTTTTACCACCCCATGGCCACTCATGTGAACGAGCCCTAATTCTGAAGTTTAGGTATGATTTTTATTACATAGTTACAGTGGTCCAGCTTGAACCAAAATAAGTATGCATATCCCATACCTGAGTGATCCCTGTGGAATTTGCAAATCTCTGTAGTAGTCATTGCTGCTACTGTGACCACCATGATTTTCTGAGTCCAGTGCTCTGCAAGCCGTTCTGCATGGTAAAATAAAGGAGTTGCTCGCTCAGCAATGCCACCATCCACAAGACGCCTTTGCATTCTTTTTAATTAATACAAGGCTGTCTCTGATTGGATGAGGTAGAGAATATGACACCATCACCCTGCCTCTCCCAACTCATCCAATCAGCAGCTCAGTTCAAACTGCTTTCACCTCTCAGCAGTGACTTGGTAGCCCTCCACTTCTAATGTAAGCACAGAGCAGGAATTTTGGGAGGGGAGAACAGGGTAAATGACTTCAGTGGTTCTGCGATTTGAGGATGAACTGCTCCAATGTGCCTGGAGCTACAGAGGTCAGAGGACCTAGTTTTGTAACTGTTAAGAATATGTAGATATTTGAGTATTCATAGCCACTATATTTCTAGTGTATATTTTCAGCAACTTTTCAGCTATAGCTGACCAAAGTTAAAATCCAGGAAAATGACTAAATAAACATCTAAAACAAATATATATGACTGTCTCGTCTGCTTAAAGGATTTGTAAGGCCTCTTTCAGATGGGTATACTACAGTATTCACTCATGCGTGAGCCATGTTCCATGCATCCCTGTGCATGCAATCTCTATTATGCCAATTTGGACGCAGCAATTGCACAGACACACACAGACAATGCTCCCAATCTGACAGCTGTGCAGGTAGGGGTGCATGGCCATGAGCGCATACTGTCTGACCCTCACACATGTGAACACTTATGTGAATGAGGTCTAAATCAATCAGTTTTGTGGTCCAGGGACTCCTTCTAGATAATATAGCCAGCATGATGACCTTAGATTTCTCCATTGCAGTCAAGCAGTAAAGTTTGGTTGCTGGCCTCTCCTCTTTCTATTGATTGGGTCAATGAAGGGGCATGCCCACACTGATGAGCTCATCACTGTGATCTCTCTTCGTGTCAGCAGACGCTCAGTGTTGGACTGAGAACACCATGAAATGCAGAAGAGCTTGACTGGCTTGCACTGACACCCTTCTTTTTCAGTCTAATACCCGCTGAGAAGTCTGTATACAGTAAGCAAGTTGTGCTTCCCATGGGGCCAACTGAGGTGGCTGCCTCTGCTGACACATATGGAGCAGGGGCGGACTGACCATTTGGAAACTCGGGCATTGCCCGAGGGCCCGGGGTTAGTAGGTGGCCCCATGAGATGCCCCTGGTACCTTTTTCATAGGCTTTTTTGAGTTTGGGCAAGGACACAGGGGCCCCATGATCCCCTATTGCCCGGGGGCCCCATGAGTTGTCAGTCCACCCCTGATATGGAGCCATGGTGGGTGGCTGCACTGAGACCGGCATGTCCATGTTGTATTACAAGAAAATATTAATGAATTTGCTTTTTAATATATAAATTACTGGATGAAATAGTCATCTTTTATACTGTGTCTGCAGCTTACATCAGACCTTGTATGATGTAATTGCACAGTTCCAACTCTGTCCTCTAGGGGGAGCTCTAAACTGCTTTATTTTTTATGCCCCTGCTAAAGTCTGTCCTCCTCCATAGCAATCCATTCCTTCCACACAGTACATGTCATTGAAATCTGGACTATGGTTGGTGGCTATGGGTAACAGTAACAGTCCAGCTCTCTCTTCCTCTGATAGGGCTCATTATGTCTTTATGGAGTTATGTTAATTTATCTGCTTTTATATGTGCTCAGCTCATTGGTATAGGAAGAACTAACAGACATACTTTTTGCCAATTTCAGGCTGCAAGATGAAATGATTCAGAGGGAAGAGGCTGAAAGCAACCTGCAGTCATTCAGACAGGTTTGTGGTTTAGGAAATGCAATCTACTATCCGGAAATGCTGCTCAACACCCGTCTTTTCCTGTCCACGTGATCCAGTCCTCATCTTCTATGCAGAAATGACGTGTAGGCAGCAGGATGAAATAAAAGGTGTTAAAGGAAACCTGCAATGATAGAAAGATGCTATATGACTGACTGCTTCTAGTTTCAGCATTTTAAGATGCTGATCTGGAACAAAAATGCAATTCGGAAGAATCAGAGGAAATTTGGCCCTCAGAACTGTCCTATATTGTAGTTGTACATTAGGGGGATATTCTAAATGGAAGGCACCACAACGCTGTGGGTTATGCATTACCAAGCATTACTGCAAAACATAGGTCTGAATTGCCCATAATGAAGCCATTGGATCAGCATGACAGCCAGGGAACTAGTATTTTCAGAAGGAGAAGTCAGCAATGGCACCCTTCATACTTCTTCATTACAAGTCCCTTTGGTAGTCTTCCCATACATATGTAGGTGTGACAGTGGCAGTGGTGCCACCCCACATATTTAAAGTCTAGAATGGTGTTTTATTTTGAAAAAAAAGTTTGGCCAAAGTTTTTAGGCCATACATCTCTTCTGAGTCACAGAAAGCCGTCTGTCAGCTGGCATCACAGAGCCTCTCCAGACTGTGGAAAGATCCCCTCCATATTTTTGGGATCCACCCAGCTGTCTGACAGCTGGCTCTGCTTCCCAGTGCATGACTGAGAGCTGAATCCAGCGGCACCCACCCCTCTCCAGCCAGCGCTCCAGTGAGTGCTGGAGGGTAGAGCCGAGAGAGGTGACTGACAGTCACTGATCTCCGTTCCAAGCTGACCGAGAACTCAGTTCTTGAGCTTAGAGCTGAACGGGTACAGCTGCAGCATCGGTGTGATTGAGGTGAGTATGAATGTTTGTTGTTTTTTTTGTATTCCCATACTACTCCTTTAAGTCAACAGGGAAAAGCCAACACAAGGGGGACTTTTACAACCCTCAGAAATGCATTGATTTTGTATTGTCTATTTTGAATGCTGCTGCTAGACTCATACACCTTACCAACCGATCAATGACTGCTGCCCCTCTCTGCCAATCCCTCCACTGGCTTCCACTAACCCAACGATTAAAATTCAAAATACTAACCACAACTTACAAAGCCATCCACAACACTGCCCCTAGCTACATCACCAACCTCATCCACAGATACCGCCCTAATCGCCCACTCCACTCCTCCCATGATATCCTCCTCTCTAGCTCCCTCATCACCTCCTCCTACGCTCGCCTCCAGGACTTCTCCAGAGCCTCTCCCATCCTCTGGAACTCCCTACCACAGCATGTCCGGTCAGCCCCCACCCTGTCTGCCTTTAGTCTATCTTTGAAAACTCACTTCTTCAGGGAAGCCTACCCCACCTCCACCTAAGAACTGTACTTGCATCACCTCTGCCAGATCATCCCCCGCAGTTATCACCTTTTGAATCACCTCCCCCTTGCTTTAGATTGTAAGCTCCATGAGCCGGGCCCTCCTATTCCTTCTGTACTGAAATGTATTGTAATTGTACTGTCTCCCTTATATTGTAAAGCGCTGAGCAAACTGTTGGCGCTATATAAATCCTGTAATTTAATAATAATAATAATAATATTGTCAATTCTTCTTTTTTCCTTTCTTTTTTCTATGCAGTTCTATGTGCTGCAGATCATTGTGATATACTACAGTACGTTGCAATATGCTACCCTGTGCCAGGGGCGGACTGACCATTTGGAAACTCGGGCGAGGGCCCGGGGTCAGTAGGGGGCCCCAGAGATGCCCCTGGTACCTTTTTCATAGTTTTTTTTTGAGTTTGGGCAAGGACACAGGGGCCCCATGATCCCCTATTGCCCAGGGGCCCCATGAGTTGTCAGTCTGCCCCTGCCCTGTGCAAAAATGCACACCGGCACACACTTTAGTATCGCTGTAGTCATAGCCATGGGTTGGTGAGAATGAGTGCTAAATGAATCCTGTGAATCTGACATGGATGCTATGTACAGATATACGTAGAATTATTTATGTAATGTATTTATTTGAAGGACTGGAGCACGTTTTTTGCTCTACTCCACTCTCGTCTTCAGATTTTTTCAGTTTTAGTTGACATGATGTAATTATTTGAAATATGAAAACATCCTCCTTTTCAATATTGCTCAAAGCACACATGACAGTCACAAGTTGTTTTTCTAAGTCTGTAAAACCATTTTATCCAAAAGAAGAAAGCAGAAATCTCAGTTCTAAGAGTACATGACCCTCATATGTTGAGTTTCTGGCTTTGTTAGTATGAAGCACAATAGAGGGCCACTTGTGTGTCCTTCATTGGTTTTTAGGACTCTGACCCAACCCCGTGGCTGTTCCACCAGACAAAGGAGGTTCCCAGCACAGAGCCTCACAATTGTAGCTCCGGCTGCAAAGAGTTCCTGAGAGAGGGAGAGAGACTGGAATGATTCCTCATCTGTTTCCTTTCCTGACAAGCACTGCTGCGTTCTCACGCTTCCACCGTGGAATGCAAATTTGGGAATTATACCAAGTGCAATAGCTGGGAAGAATAGATCTCTTTGTAGTGCAATTCTATTTGTCACTAGCAGCATTGTATTGTCTACAAAGATGTAAAGAGAAGGATGTCATTTAATTATATTTAAAAATGACCCGAGGTGGCTAATCTTGTGCTTTTTATTACTTTTTTATTTATACATATACTTGTACTTTTCTAAACATATGTATCAATTTTTTTAAATGTGTGCTAATCTAATCACTAAAATCTCATATAAGCTTTGAAGTGTAATCATTTTTTTTTTTTTTTTTTTTTTTTTAATAATGTAGGGAAGGGTTAGACTATCTGTACAGTTTTTGTTGCTATATGTATCCCCACTTGGGGGATTCACCCTCTGTACTGGTAACCATTGTCACTGAAACAGTAAGTGGGGGGAAATCCAAAATGTTGAAGTTGTCCCAGAACAAGAGGTACGGGGAAATGTTCTAATGGGGACACTTGTTTCCAGGTCAACTGTCTAACTGTCCATTCCCTTTACTTTGGGAGATTTCTACTTGCTTCCTGTTGCAGGACAGGAAGTGAAAGAAATCTTCTCCAATGGTACAAAAACATAAAAAAAGCCTTCCATTCTCTATTCAGAATTAAAGAAAAGTTTAGGACGTACATACTCTTTAATTTGGTAATTTCAAAAGTAATCCCCAACACATTTAAACCTGCAGATTTTATTAAAATATTACCTGGCGATGTTCCATATTTAGACACTTGTTGTTATGGGGTGACAACAGTCACTGGCTTGCTGTCCTGCGTAGTCACCCTGTTACAGATGTTTCTAGTGGAGGCTACAAGTGGCCATGTTAATACACAATGTGAAGGCATGGCCCACTCTTGTCAATATCAGGACGGCAGTTCAGAGCAGTGATACTAAGCTCCTGCATGTAAACGGAAGTGGCTGCAAAGAGGATGGAGGAGATCAGCAGTGCTGAGTTTTAAAAATGGATAAAAATAAATATATAGACCTGAACCAGAACAAAAGCACAGCTGTCTTCATTCTGCTCTGTATGAGTTGTGCAAAGGGGTTTTCTGCATGGACATAGTTGGCGTTAGAGGCAGGGTTTGCATATCTGCTGTCCAGTTGCAAGAAAAGCAGTTAAAAAGGAGCTTCAATCTGCTTGAGAAAAATTAAAAGTCAGCAGCTACAGTATTTGTATAAAAGGACACTTACCTGTCCAGAAATACAGCGCTGTGCTCAACTGGGCCGGTTCTTCACCGGACTTCAGCTCCCAGGCACTGGCATGTTTACTATGGAAAGCTGGCTGTGACTCCTTGCGGCTTCTCACTGCGCATGTGCAAGCTGCACTGCTTCCTCTAAATGGCCCCACAGCCTTCTGGGACCTATGACATGTCCCAGAATGTTGCTGTCAGGGGGGGGAAACAACTTCCAGTGGAACTGCCGCTTTGATCCGACCAGAGGTGGGAGCGGGTACCTGTCAAAACAAAAAGGAGGGGGAGGGTAGAAAGTGGAACTTCCCCTTTAGAGTGAAGTTCCACTTTAAATACATGTAAAGTGGAGTTCAAGCTCCAACTTTTTGGTTTTGGATAAAATAGGGAAGGGATAGCATGCCACTCTTACTTTCTTTATGCCTGAATCCCTGTTAGGGAGATTCCCCCTCACTTCCAGACCCCAATAACAGTCAGGAAAGTTTTAATCCTACCCTGTGCCATCCAGAACTAGAAAACTGTTTTAGCTGTACTTATACTTTATTGAAAGGGATGCTGTTCCATTCCGTATCTGCCACCCCTCTCTGCCAATCCCTCCACTGGCTTCCCATTGCCCAATGGATAAAATTCAAAACATTAACAATAAACTATAAAGCCATTTTAAACTTTGCCCCAAATCACATCACCAATGTTGTCTCTAAATATCACCCAAACCGTCCCCTCCACTCCTCGCACGACTTCCTGCTCTCTAGCTCCCTTGTCTCCTCCTCCCACGCTCATCTCCAGGACTTCTCCAGAGCTTCCCCCATCCTCTGGAACTCTCTACCCCAATTGATCAGACGGTCGCCTACTCTGCTCATTTTTAGGTGATCTCTGAAAACCTATCTCTTTAGGGAAGCCTATCCTGCCCTCAGCTAATAATGGAATCTTCTACTCCTCCTACCAGTCCATCCCCCACAGTTACTACCTTTTTTGTACCACAAGCCCCTCCCTCTTAGATTGTAAGCTCCAAATAGCAGGGCCCTCCTATCCCTCTTGTATTGAACTGTATCGTTGCTGTATTGTCTCCCTTTATATTGTAAAGTGCTGAGCAAACTGTTGGCGCTATATAAATCCTGTATAAGAATAATAAATAATAATAATAATAATAATAATGCTGTTACCTTACCCATACATTGCTGTGTGACAGTGTCTCGGGAAAGGGCATCCTCCATACCCCTGATCAGGGACGGACTGACCATTTGGAAATTCGGGAACGTAGGGGGCCCCATGAGATGCCCCTGGTACCTTTTTCATAGGCTTTTCTGAGTTTGGGCAAGGACACAGGGGCCCCATGATCCCCTATTGCCCGGGGGCCCCATGAGTTGTCAGTCCGCCCCTGCCCCTGATACCCACGTTGGCTGTAATCCCTCACTGCTCCTTGCTCCTTCTGGGTATGGAGGATCATCTGATCTGCACCCTGTGATGGTGCTGGAACCTCGCAGCCACCTATAAGCCCCTATCGCAGTGACATGACTGAGGCTTAGTTCACACCAATGCGTTTTTTAGTGCTTTTTGCAGAAACACACTACAGTCCATTTAACATGGTTTCCTTTGGAACATGTTCATATCTATGCTTTTTTTAGCTGCTGCATTTTTGGAAAGGTTCAGAGACTTTTTTAAAAGCAAAAAGCTGCATTTTTGCTCCAATAGAGTTAAATGGAGAATCTGCTGAAATGCAAGGTAGTGCGTTTTTGCAATGTTTTTGCCACATTTTGCGTTTTGCATTTTTATTCTGACCAGCAAAAACAAAATTTCACTTTAACAAAAAAAAAAGAAAAAAAGAGCTGAGCAAAACGCGGTAAAAACACATGTAGAAAAAACACAAAAAAGAAAAATGCGAAAAGCACTGCAAAACGGACAAAAAGTAAACTGCATAGGTGTGAAAGGAGCCTGAGGAAGGAGCGGCAACACTTCCCTGAGTCATCAACATAGTGTCTGCTGCAAGGCGTGGGGAGCTGCCAGGGAGCACAGGTAAGGTAGGTTATATTAGGGTTCGGGAGAAGCCCTTTCCAGGGACACTGTTATCCTGCCCTGCATGGGCAAAGTTGCCTTGCATATTTAAACCAGTACTCTTGGTAAAGCAAAAGCCTTCTTTTGAAGCTGAACTCCAGGCAATCCATGCAGCTCTTTAATCATTAATATATTGTAAATATATTTTAAATACATGCAAACACTTGCAAGTCCTGAAGGAGGGCTGGACTGTGAGAAAAAGAAGCAGCACAAGAAGCCAAACAGTTCATGTGCTGACAAGAAGCACGCTGATTGGAGGAGAGAGCAGAGTGAGAGAGATGAGGTCATCACTGTCTTGTCAGGGGCTGGGGACAAGTCCAGGATTACCCTGGTTTAGAGGAAATTGGTTGAATGATATTGGTCTTCAGACAGAGGACATCTAGTGGCAGAAAACAAGTACAGCAGGGGAAATCTCCGAATTGAAGCTGAATATTTTTCTATTTTTGGTACTTATATAGCACCAACAATTTATGCAGAGCTTTACATATATATTGTACATTCACATCAGTCCCTAACCCTCAAGGGGCAGACAATCTAAGGTCCCTAACTCACATTCATACACATACTAGGGCCAATTTAGACAGGAACCAATTAACCTAACAGCATGTCTTTGGAGTGTGGGAGGAAACCCACACAGGCACAGGGAGAATATGCAAACTCCAGGCAGGTGATGCCATGGTTGGGATTCAAACCAATGACCCTAGTACTGCCAGGCGGAAGTGCTAACCATTTAGCCACTGTGCTGCCCATCCCAGTGAAAGCTGAGTTTGTCATTTTATCTTTTAACAGGCCATTCCTTTTTTTTTATATTGTGTTGCTTTTGGCTGGAGTTCTGCTTGTTGGAGTCCTGGTTGAATAGCACAGTACAAACAGTTGTAGTAACCATCCAGAAATCCGTTGGCAGACCATGAGAATGTGATTTCTGATTTGCCGCCATTTACAGTTACTGCACACCACTACTTTTTACGTTGAGCCCAAATGTGCAGTAACGTTCGGCCTGTTACTTCTGAGCATCGACTTCGTGACTGTAAGGGAGGAGGCCGCTCTGCATTACATAACCTTCAGAATTTGCCGTTTATGTGGATGAAGAAAATATTAAGTTGTGCAATCTGGAGAGAGCTGATGTGGCAGCTGGACTCACCCTGTGCAGCTGTTCCCCCTCCACCATCCTGAGAGGTCAGATTACTTTTTTCTGCAGTATTTCCCAGGGGAAATGCTGGGTATTTATTTGCAGACAGTGGCAGCCTATGGGCTAAAAGTCCGCTGGCCTCCCCCATGCAATGCACTTCAACACTTTACCCTTTTAAAACAGCATATTGCTTTTTCACAGTAATTAGATCGTATTTCTTCTTGAACAGTGAAGACTCCCAACAGTATAATAAAGAAGAACATGAAAATTAACCCCTTCCTGCCCCATACTGGCAGCTCTTAACTGGGTCATAAAGTGGAATTCCAGCTTAAAGCGGTAGTAAACTCTAGGGAGAAAACAGTTTTCCCCTGCAAGACAAAGGCATAATGTGCTAGTATGCACGTGCCAGTGCCGGCGACTCGAAGACTGGTGAAGAACCAGCCTTGGTGAATACGGCACTGGATCCTTGGACAGGTACTGTAAGTGACCTTTTATTAGAAGTCAGCAGCTCCAGTATTTGAAGTATATTTTTTAAACCGACTGAAGATCCTCTTTAACCCCTAGATGCCGAGCGCACACAAATATGCGGCCTCTCGACGTCTGGACCTTGATGCTGATGGCCGCATATTTGCATACAATTTGAACATACAGAGAGAGCATCCCAGCACATATGTCCGTGACTCACAGAAAGGTCCTGATCTTCCCTTGCGATCGGGACCTTTTCCGATCATGTGACAGCGAATCACAGCAGTCACATGACCCTAAAACCCCGCCTCCCGGCTTCTGAAACCTCTTAAAGGGCTGGGAGGTTCCGGCGCAAAGGGGTTAATGTGGAGTTTTGTTTTGGTTTTTTCTTGTGAAGCTTACCTTAAAACGAAGCCCTCACCGCTGGCAGGGCTTCTATCTTCACTCAGTCCTTCTTCCTGGATCGCGGGCTCTGGTGGTTTAAATGGCTGAGCCCCAATGACTTTGCCCTTGCGTATGCGCACAGGAGTCACTTTTTATGGCACACGGCTCTGAAGGAAAGGCACGAGCATGCCGTTCCTTCAGAGTGTATATGCTGGTGCTCTACACAGGTAAATAGGGACACTTTACATTACCTGTCCAAGGCTCCAGTGCCGTCTTCAGCAAGGTTGGTTCTTCACCGATCGCCAGCACTGGCACGTTTAGTGTGGGAAGCTGGCTGTGTCTCCTTGCGGCATCACAGCCGGCTTCCCATTGAGCATGCATGAGCCGCGCTGCACTGTGCGATGGTCCTGCAGCCTCCTGTGACCTGTCCCAAGAGGTTGCGGGGAGGGATTGAACTTCTAGTGGAACCGCCTAGGTGATCTGACTGGAAGTGGGAGCAGGTGCCTACCACAACTAGGTACCCACTTTCTGCATCAACCCAAAAAAAGTGATAGAGGGGGGGGGACATAAAGCAGAACTTTCCTTTTAGTGTGAAATTCTGCTTTAACCCTAACTAAGCTTAAAGCTGTCCCCACCCCCTCTTAACACCTATGCTGACTAACCTGTGTAAAAAAAAGATGTATATACTTAAAGCGGAGTTCCACTCACCTGTCAAAAAATAAAGGTCAGCAGCTACAAAAACTGTAGCTGCTGACTTTTAAAAAACAGCCACTCACCTGTCCCTCAGTCCCGTGGTGTGTCTCCCGCAGCCCATTTCACCAGCCCTCATGGATTACAGGAGGCCGGCATCTTCAGTGTGGGTACCCGGCTGTGATAGCTTGCGGCTTCACAGCCTGGTGCCCACTGCGCATGAGTAGCTCTGCGCTTCATGAATGGTCCTGTAGTCTTCTGGGACCTGTCACGTGTCCCAAAAGACTACAGGAAGGGAGGGAGGACTCCTTCTGTTTCCGATCGCCTAGGTGATCGGACCGAAAATGGGAGTGGGTACCTGTCAAATTTGGGTACCCCCGCCCCCCAAAGGTGCCAATCCTTAATGGGGAGCAGTCCTAAAGCGGAACTTCCCCTTTTGGGTGGAGCTCCGCTTCAACTATTTTCAGCCTGCTTTGAGCTGGCCGTGTGATCTCCTCCACTAGACTAGGCTTATGTGTCTTTGTGCTGGGAGTGCGCTGTGCAGTACAGAGATCGGGGTCTCACTGGGAGCCCCAGGTCCCATACTAACAATCCCAACACAAAGACACATATGCATATATTTGGAGAGAGGAGGTAGTGCTGACAATAAATGGGCTATTGTAGCCTATGGATGACTTCACCACTCCAGCCATTGTTGGTGCTCTCTTCTCCCCCCTGCAGCCACTATTGGCTAACACAGGGGATCATGTGATCAGACCAGAGCGGCCCAAAAATAGGTAAATATACACCTTTTTTTGCACAGGTTAGTTAGCACAGGTGTTAGGAGGGGAGAGGGGACAGTTTTTAGACCGGTTAGGGTGAAGCTAAAATTCTACTTTATATAAAACCAAAAATAATTAAAAGTAGACGCTACTCCTAAAATAAATGATATCAATAACCTACTAAATAAGTGAAATCCCAACAAAATGTGTGCAGAATGATTAATACATAATATGTAGTTCATAAAATGTCCATACAAATATATGGTATCTAATTTCAATACTCATAAAGTGTCCATGCAACAAATATGCAGAGAACCCATGCACTGTGTTCACAGAACCCGATGGTGAATGTTCATTCCAAAGACCATAGTTACATAGTTAGTCTGGCTGAAAAAAGACAAAAGCCCATCTAGTTCAACCATTAAAAAAAAAAAAGTTATAATCCTATACCCACAGTTGATCCAGAGGAAGGCAAAAAACCCAGCAAAGCATGATCCAATGACTAGTGATCCATCACGTGTGGTGAGATTATTAACTTACCAGATCTTTATAATCAGTGAGCCTATCACACCTCTCAATTGAGACCATCAGCAAGGAGAGGAAATGGAAATGGGGCAGGTAACATCACTTTCTTGTAATGCGCAATCTCTTGTAGATGGGAATGGTACACATATACTCGTTGAGACAAAGCTTCTATAGTGCAGTATGATTGATTAAAAAAGGAAAGTCAGTAAAACTAATTGCACTCACATTTTGTTGTGCCTAATCGGTACTAGCACAAAGCGAAGGGTAGGATCAAACTCCATGCACCGTCGCTAGCACTCGCAATCCCTGAGCCGGCATGCATTCCACAAACCTGAACTTGTTCACCGGAAGTGACATAGACAGAAACTGAAAGTGACGACAACGGCCAAGCCTCAATGCATTTTGAGGAATCACATCATCCAAGGATCAGGCCCTCCTATCCCTCTTGTGTTGAACTGTATTGTTCTGTATTGTCTCCCGTTATATTGTAAAGTGCTGAGCAAACTGTTGGCGCTATATAAATCCTGTATTATAATAATAATCAGGATTATGGAGCTGTGATGAATTGTGTCTTTTATATCTGCCTGGAGTTCAGCTTTAAAATGATTTGGAAAGGTCACAATGTCTGAAAATGTTATTTTTGCTTTCTGTGATTTCCTGTTTTGGTGGCAGTCACACCCCCATTTCTTGGGTAGGTGTCACATGGACAGGAAGTGCGGTGAAATTTCTCCATTGAGGGTCACAAACATCTATAAAATTTGGGAAACAATTTTAACTCTTCCCTCCTCTGTATAAATCTGATAAAAGGTTTGGCTGGACTTAGGCTTTCGGCAGCATTTATAGGGTTTTGACAACACTTTCAAAATCATGCCTTGTTTTTGAGCGTTTGTGTATGATATTTTCGCCACACGCATAGGGCAGTCCATTAATTTCAGTGGGCTATCCTACGCATGACAAATGTGTGCAAGAAAGATTACAAAAAATGATAGTTCCCCTTTAATAGTATCCAATAAATCTCAAATCTTTTATTACTATTAATAAGAAGAAACAGCAGTGAGCGCTAATCCTGAAAGCGGCTAGGCACTCTAAGCAACCAATAACACTTAAAAGCAATAACATAAAAATAGTGCAGCGCTGAAAATAATGACAAAATGACAAAAAAGTAGTCCACTAAAAGTCTATGTCATATAAACGTATCCAGTGTCAGATGTGGATTCAGAATAGGTGATCCGTGTGGGAATGGCTGGAAAACGCACTCACCAGAAGTAAGACACATAAACGCAGTGTGTATATAAAGCTCATGGATCTTCAATCCAGAGGGAAGTAAAGCTGATCCGGTTACAGGAATGGTGGATCCCTCCTCCGCAGATGCAGCAACAGATCTTCCTTAACACGATTAGATGTAGAATTCCAAGACCAAGGTTCTGCAAGCAAAAGCTCCTCAAGGGAGTTTTAGGGAAGGACACCCATAGTGAAGTAGGTAATAAAAGGCAGCTTTATTCACAATAATGATATCCAATTCAAAGCAGGCAGGTATCATACAGATGTGTCAGCAAGACAACTAACCCTGGTACTTTGAATAGTGGCCGCCGGGCCTCCACGTGGCACCGGCGGCGTAGCGTCTCGACGTCCAGGCTCCTCCTTACGCGTTACGTGCGCACGCACATCTTCAGAGGTATGGAACCATGGAATTCTGCATCTAATCGTGTTAAGGAAGATCTGTTGCTGCATCTGCGGAGGAGGGATCCACCATTCCTGTAACCGGATCAGCTTTACTTCCCTCTGGATTGAAGATCCATGAGCTTTATATACACACTGCGTTTATGTGTCTTACTTCTGGTGAGTGCGTTTTCCAGCCATTCCCACACGGATCACCTATTCTGAATCCACATCTGACACTGGATACGTTTATATGACATAGACTTTTAGTGGACTACTTTTTTGTCATTTTGTCATTATTTTCAGCGCTGCACTATTTTTATGTTATTGCTTTTATTACTATTGTTTGGGATTTTATATAGGGCCAACAGTTTGGCAGCGCTTTACAATATATAGGATGACAGTACACTTCAAGACAAGATAGTTAGAAGGGCCCTGCCCATGGCGCTTACAATCTAATAAAAAAGACGTTCTTCTTTACTGACCCTTCATTTGATATCCTTTATCACTTCCTCATTAACATTTTCTGCAAACCTATACTAGCCACTCTATGTTTTGCACATGGTTATTATTTTATACTTATTAAACAGTTTGTCAATATTTATTTCTGATACTGAGTTCTATTGTAGGAAGAGCAGCCAGGGACACAATGGTGGATTAACTGCTGACATGTTTTGCACCCACAATTATTCCTGAACACAGCACTCTTTGTGCCATGCCCTTTCATATGTAAAGTGAATATATGAGGCATTTATGGAGCTCCCATCACATGCAGAATGATCAGCTGTTTCTTGTTTTACTCAATCTTTTACAGTTAATAAATGCTTTAAATTGTTAAAGCACAAACTCAATATAGAAATCTTGCAGTTATGTCCAAGAATAGAGTCACTGCCATTGATTATATATCAGGCCTCACTAGTAGTAGTTAGTCACATTAATATTATAAAGAATTTATGTAATGCCAACAGTTTGCACCTCACTTTACAAAATAAAGGGAACCAGTACAGGTACAATACAATTCAATACAAGACGGTTAGGAGGACCCTGTTCCTGAAAGCTTGCAGTATAAAAGAGAAGGGGAAATTATTCAAAAGGTAATAGCTGTGTGGGAGGTGGAGTATTTTAGAGCTCAAATTCCAGTTGTTAGGTAGACAATATGGCTTCCCTAAAGAGATGAGTTTGCAGGGATCACCTAAAAGCAGACAGAGCAGGGGATAGCCAAACAGATTGGAGTACAGAGTTCTATAGGATAGGTGAGGCTCTGGAGAAGTTCTGTAAGTAAGAATGGGAGGAGGTGACAAGGGCGGCAGGTCTTGGGTTGAGCACTCAGGATGGTGTTGGTGATATTTTGAGACGAGATGTTGTTGTTAGTATTTAGAATTTTTCTGTTTAGGCGCATGGAAGACAGCGAAAGGATTGGCAGGGAGGGGCAGTAGACAATTGGTAAAGCGGATTGAAGGGGTGGGGGTTGGCCTGTGTAGAGGTAGTCCAACAAGGAGGGAGGTGCAATAGTTGAGGTGAGAGATAACAAAGGGGTGAATTAGTAGATTGGTGGCTTCATTGGTTAAGAAGGGGAGTATTTTGCCAATGTTACGGCAAGATATAGACAATGGTTGGATATAGAGCCTGAAGATGAGCAGAGTCCAGAATTACACCTAACACCCTGGTATGAGTGAAGCACCTGATAACTGTGCTGTCAATTTTGATGGAAAAGTTACTTCTTCATTGGCTTAGAGAAGCCACAAAAAGTCTTCAGTATTACAGAAAAAGTCCAGATGAATATGACTTACTACTACTAGCTTCACCTACCATGTCCTATGTTAGGAGTTCTCAACCAAGGTTCCTCCAGATTTTGCTAGGGGTTCCATGAGCAATGAGCAATTTCTGCCTCTCAGATAAGTTCCCACTGACTTTTTTTTTTTAGCTGTCTGTATGGGGGTAATTCTTGCCAATGACCACAAGTGTAAGGAGCATTCTTCCCACTGACCATCACACTAATGTATACTCATCTTTCTGGTGGTTCATGTCTTCTACCTTCCTTCCATTTAGGCGTTACAGCCTACATAAGACTCTTCAGCATTTATTATTTCCAGGAGTGTTGGATACTTGCTTTCCCAACCATGTGCTATGACTCCATCCTCTGACTCCTTCATCACTGCTGAGTCCTTTAGTGATGTAGGGGTCGGAAGAAGGAACCACAGTGCACGGGAAACAGGCATCTGACACTTCCAGAAGTGTTGAATGCTGAGGAGGCTGGCAGAGATTGCAACACTGGAACAGAAGGGAGATAGAAGACAGAAGGCCGAGGGGGAGTGCCATTAGGACATTATTGGCAATTGACAGGTTCTCCTTAAAGCCAAATGAAGATTCACTTTTGTGCTAGTGTACAGTTTACTGTACTTTAGTAAATTAGGCCCATTGTCTCATGTTCAATAATGAAAGTGGGAATCTCACACGCCCTTGATAAATGAGTCCTTTTCTGAGCAATATTGATGATATTCATTGTAAATATTGGTGCCTGAAACGCAATGATTGAAGTGGTGTTTGAAGACTGTATGTATGCGTAACCATGTATGTTACTACAATAAACTGACACATGTTCCACTTTGCATACAGGATGTTGACAATGCATCCCTGGCACGTATTGACTTGGAGCGCAAACTGGAATCCCTCCAGGAGGAGATCATCTTCCTGAAGAAGTTACACGATGAGGTGAGTTTGTGTTCCATTTATGTTGCGCTGCTTTTTTTATTGAATCTCAAAGAATGTCAATCCAACATTTCATATTCCTGATATGTGCCTGTTGTACCATGTACTTGGATGAAAAAGAATCCTGCTTTCATTGCATTGTTTCCTCTATGTGAAATCCTGGTCTTCCTACCAGTCCCTTTACTTTTGTATTAAAAACTGACTACACTAGGCATGAAAGCACAGCGTGGTCAGTTTTCTGGCTATGCTGGGAACTCAGCCTGCTTTCCTCCAATGATGAGACTTGTGCTGACATGCCTACCCCCAACTACCCCCCACACAGCCATTCACTGGGATGTTTTGCCCTTCATATCTATATTAAATGGAATGGGCTGTTTTACTGCGTTCAGATGAGTTGTAGAAAACTAACTTAAATAATCTAGCTCTTGGCTGACATATGCCCAGTAATGACTCTTCACACCATTCCTACACCCAATTTGTGAGACTAAGGCAGTATTCACAGAGGTGCACCCTATTCTATCATTAGGGATTAGTGATTTTAGCTAGTGATGTCCTTAGCTCTTTGGGAAATAATAGATTAGATCTTTGTTCAGCTTTAATAAAGTTGACTATTTACTAATAGATTTGTGTTTGAAAATTTTTGTTTATGCAACGTCCGTTCCAATTCAAAGGAGCAGGATGGAAAATTTATCTCAAAATAATTTTTTTCTAGCAGCGTATTTAGTTTTGGTTGAAGTTATCTCAAAATTGAATGTTAAAAGCAAACACAATTTTGAAGTACTTTCGAATGACATTTGTCAAGTCTCTGTTGGCATTGAATGTACTGCTGAAACTGTTCATATGAATGTTTGTTAAAAAAAAAGCTACCAGTGTATTTAGTGCTTTAGTCTCCATCAGGGTTTTTTCAGCAGTATGTGGAGATCTGGGCTTAAGGTGGCAGAACCACTCTGCTCCTCCAGTGATTAGTCTGTCCACAGATCTGGACACAGCTTGCTCCGCCGTTACAACTCTAATAGTATCTCTTTTCATCTCTGTGTATCACCTGAGGCTTGTAACTTCAGTGGGTATACACTCACCGGCCACTTTATTAGGTACACCTCGCTAGTGCCAAGACAATATCCCCCACACCATGACACCACCACCAGCCTGAACTGTTGATACAAGGCAGGATGGATCCATTGTTTCATGTTGTTTACACTAAATTCTGACCCTACCATCTGAATGTCGCAGCAACCAGTCTGCCCATTCTCCTCTGACCTCAGCATGGCATTATCGTCCTCACAGCTGCAGCTCACTAGATATTTTCTCTTCTTCGGACCATTCTCTGTAAACCCTAGAGATGGTTGTGCATGAAAATCCCAGTAGATCCACAGTTTTTGAAATACTCACACCAGCACGTTTGGCAATAATAGCCATGCCACATACAAAGTCACTTAAATCCCCTTTTTCCCCCATTATGATGCTTGGCTTGGACTTCAGCAAGTCGTCTTCACCACGTGTACATGTCTAAATGCAGTGAGTTGCTGCCATGTGATTGGCTGGAGCAATTTGTGTTTTATCAAGCAATTGAACATGTGTACCTAATAAAATGGCCGGTGAGTGTATGTAAGGGTTTACAACCACTTTAATGTATGGTGAATTGCTGCAGTCTACTGGATAGTAATGTGTTTTTTTTGCATGTTCTATGTCAGTGGTTCTCAACCTGTGGGTCGCGACCCCTTTGGGGGTCGAACGACCCTTTCACAGGGGTCACCTAAGACCATCGGAAAACACATATATTATACTGTGTAAAAAGCAGCTGCTGTGTAGAAAGCAGCTACTGTGTAGAAAGCAGCTACTGTGTAGAAAGCAGCTACTGTGTTGAAAGCAGCTACTGTGTTGAAAGCAGCTGCTCTGTAGAAAGCAGCTACTGTGTAGAAAGCAGCAGTATTGGAGGTAAAACGACACTTCATGAATTATAATTACTGGGTAAATAATTATAGGGTTGGGGGTCACCACAACTTGAGGTACTGTATTAAAGGGTCGCGGCATTAGGAAAGTTGAGAACCACTGTTCTATGTCAATCAAGCATTACCAAATGGTTAATTTTCTCGTTTCCAGGAAAACCGTGAACTTCAAGCTCAAATCCAAGAACAACACGTACAGATAGACATGGATGTGGCCAAGCCCGACCTCACAGCAGCCCTGCGTGATGTCCGTCAACAGTACGAGAACGTTGCTGCTAAGAACCTGCATGATGCCGAGGATTGGTACAAGTCTAAGGTACTGCAATGAGACTGAAGAAAGCAGCGGCACATATTTTGACTTTCCTATAATCTGAGATGTGACTTAGATCTTTAGTATACTGGCCGAAAATCCCAAATTTAGCAGGACTGTTCAGGACCTTTGATAAAAGAGCCCAAACTGAAAATAGCTGGGCACGTATACTTCTGGGTTTTTAGGCTTTGGGTAACCCAGTGAGGGGTGTAGCTAACTTCACCCCAGGCTTAGCCACGGAAATTGATCAAGAATACGCTCAGTATCTGCTCCTTCAGCTGTTTTACATGCACTCCTTCTTTTCCCAAATTGTGCACCCTTAGGAGACTAAACCTGGCCATAGACGACTGGAATCTTGGTCAGTTCAGCAGGAACTGGCTGAGATTCGCACAATGTATGAGCAGGCTGAATGTGCCCAAGTTAATTGGGTAAACCAACCAGCTGGATTTTACATGCAATTATTGCTAGCGGTTATGATAGCTGCTAGCAGTAATCACTGTGTTCTCCTGGCGGGGGCCCATGGTTGTAACCTCTGGTTGCAGTAAAGAAAATCACTCTGTCTGAGGTGACCTTAAAAATTGCTATTAATGATATGCAAATTTTGACTTGTTTTCAAAAGTCCATAACTAAGCCCTCAGCTCCAACTCTAACCAATCCCCCCACCCACCCTGGCCACTGACGAACAGAAATCAGAGATTTGTGATTATTACAGAGAGCGTTATTGATGTGTGAGTGTCATTGTCAGTCTGGTTTCACCTCCCCTTTGGGGCAAGATGGAGGAGTTCAATTAGGGAATAACTGATTCAATAGGAGTAGACTGGAGCTTTGCTGACTGATTATTCACTGTTGAGTTGTGTACAAGCTGTATAGTTCAAATTTAGCAGCAGTTTCTATAAAAATTAGAAAAGTAAAGGGTTGCTTTATCCTTTTGCCAAAAACTTATATGTAGGGCATCAAGGAGTGTGTCCATACGCTGCACATATGCAACCATGGTGGCTGTGGATGCAGTGCTGGAAGCATAGAGTGAGTGCCCATATGATGCATATCAGCATGTGGACATTAAGGTCCACCCTTCTTGTTGGCACACATATAGTTATGATCAGGAGCCGTCGTGGTTGGCACTTGATCATGTGACCACTCTGACAGCCAATCACAGTGGTCACATTGGGAAATCTGTGCCACCCCTTAAGCCCCAGGGGCTGCAGCGAGAAGGGTCGAGAAGGGGTTAAAAAGGTTTGCTGCTGATGTAGTAATTTCTTTCTATGTCCCATCTGATAGATGAATAAGTCTTTGGTGTCTACCACAAACTGACGTATCTGTGTAGTGTCACTACAAATGTTAAGTCATCTGTTTTGTTTTTTTTTCTAGTTTGCTGATCTGTCTGAAGCTGCTAACCGCAACAATGAAGCCTTGCGCCAGGCTAAGCAGGAGACCAATGAATACCGCCGGCAGATCCAGGCTCTCACCTGTGAGGTGGACGCAATGAAAGGATCTGTAAGTAAAACAAGATATTTCCTTGGGTATACTTTACAGTGTGTATGGGACGAGGGCTGCGTAGACAAGCCTTTTTTTTTTCAAACAAATTAAATTTTTAATTATTATTTATTTATTACAGGTACTTATATAGCGAAGTCAATTTACATATATATTGTACATTCACATCAGTCCCTAACCATCAAGGAGCGTACAATCTAAGGTCCCTAACTTACATTCATACATACACATACTAGGGCCAATTTAGACAGGAGCCAATTAACCTACCAGCATGTCTTTGGAGTGTGGTAGGCAGGGGCGGACTGACAACTCATGGGGCCCCCAGGCAATAGGGGAACATGGGGCCCCTGTGTCCTTGCCCAAACTCAAAAAAGCCTATGAAAAAGGTACCAGGGGCATCTCATGGGGCCCCCTACTGACTCCGGGCCCTCAGGCAGTACCCAAGTTTCCAAATGGTCAGTCCGCCCCTGGTGGTAGGAAACCGGAGTACCCGGAGGAAACCCACACAGGCACAGGGAGAACATGCAAACTCCAGGCAGGTGGTACCATGGTTGGGATTCGAATCATCGATGTATTAGTGCATGTGCGTTTGCGTGAGCATCATCCCATAATTTGAATGGGCTGCCGTATCTGCGAGAAACGTGTGGAAAACAGTCTCTGACTCTTTTTCTAAAAACGTGCTGCATATTCTGATGTGTGGGGATTCCATGAAGAATTAATGGCACCCCATACATCTGCTAAAGAGCAGTGTGTTTTGCTGGAGGGTCAGGAACAAATGCGATTTCACAAGTGTGAACCTAGGCTTAATGGATACAGAGCTGCATTAACTTGTGTCTCATATCCACCCGGAGTTCAGATTTTTATATGATTTTCACATCTTACATGGTTCCGTTTCCATATATTTGTCACCATATTAAAGTAAACTTGTTATAATAGAAAAAATGGAGGTTGTCATTTGCCGTCCTTCCTGAAAATGTTGGTTGTCTGGCTCCTATGCTGACCCGCCCACTTTACTTACTTCCTGAGCCACTGACGCAGAACAAGTATGCCAATCAAGAAAAGTCATGGTTCCTTATATACATAATAGTTCCAGGTCACTCTCCACATAAAAAAACACAAGGAGATCATTACATTTACATTATGTAGCATTTCCAGAGGACTGGGTTCATACTGGTACGCTGCGGTTTTGCTGCAGCACGAGTGCATCTGCGTTGTTGGTGCATTGTACCGACCGTTTTAGCTATAGTCCCATAGACTTCTATTAGGTTGCATGCTTTTGCCATGTTTTCTGAAAGTGCACCAAAATTCCTGTATTTTTGGCGCGCTTTCAGGAAACACGGGGAAAAACACACAACCCAATAGAAGTCTATGAGACTGCAGCTAAAACTAAAGCAATTAAAATGCACAAAAAACATGGATACAACTATGCTGCGGCCAAACAGCAGTGCACCATTGTGAACCCGCCTGAAGTAGAAGTCATCGATAGCCCTTCCTTGTTTCTTCTATAGCTGGTTAGCTTTAAATATAGAAAGCTGTAGTTTAGCCACTAGAACACAGGTGTCAAACTGGCGGCCCTCCAGCTGTTGCCAAACTACAAGCCCCATGAGGCATTGCAAGATTGACAGTTACAAGCATGACTCCCAAAGGCAGAGGCATGATGGGACTTGTAGTTTTACAACCGCAGGAGGGCCGCCAGTTTGACACCCCTGTCCTAGAAGGAGCTCTCACTGGCTTAGCCGAATCTACTTCTTTTAACAATAATTTAGATGACATACCAGCCACACAGGGGGTGCATTGGTTTCAAAACGTCATCTGGCTCAAAGACATGCATTGTGAGAAGGACCAGCAAAGTGCAGCCTTTGTGTAGCATTTCAAAGCAGAAATCAGAGCCTGAGTATTTCATGAGCATATATGACTGCCCCTGTGTACATCCCTGTGCAAATAAAATAACTAAAGCTAGAAACAAGGGCTTTAAAACATTAACATGCATTAATAAGATGATGGGGCAGCACAGTGGCTAAGTGGGTAGCACTTCTGCCTGGCAGTACTAGGGTTGTTGGTTCAAATCCCAACCACAGCACCACCTGCCTGGAGTTTACATGTTCTCCCTGTGCCTGCATGGGGGTCCTCTGGTTTCCTCCCACACTCCAAAGACATGCTGGTAGGTTAATTGGCTCCTGTCTAAATTGGCCCTTGTATTTGTATGTATGAATGTGAGTTAGGGACCTTAGATTGTACACCCCTTGAGGGTTAGGGACTGATGTGAATGTACAATATATATGTAAAGTGCTGTGTAATTGACAGCTCTATATAAGTACCTGAAATAAATATATATAAGGCTGGCATCTGTTGCAGGTATAAAAAAAATATTTTGAAAAGACAGTACAGTACATGCAATAATGTAGAATAAATAGAGGTCTCTTTATAAACAAAATTGCTGTATGAATGTCACAGCATTCATGAATAATCCCCCTAATAAATCTAATGTGTTTATTTTGTTTCTAAGCATCAGCTCTATCTAGTGGCCATAATGCAGTATTTTCATGATTGAGGAATATCAGGAATTGTGCCACATTATGGCCTCTAGATGGGGCTGACAATCATATGAACTAAAATGAGACACATTAGCGGCATTTTTCGCAATGGCTGTGCAGACGCTGTGACATTTGTACAGCAATTTATTTATTTCTTTTAAATAGACACCATAATGTTTTGTAGATATTCTTGGTAATATTCTGTTAAGAAATGTAATGTCTACATTTTTAGACCAATATGAAATAATGTATATATATATTTCATATTTACTATTTCAACCTAGCAAGTGGATTTGTAGGCTCCTTTTTCACTTGTTTACCAGGTGAACCTGTGCTTTGTCCTTGTGCTTTAATAGTAGCCCCCGTAGCTGTTTATTTTTAACTTTGCATCGCTCCCCACCACTCCATTTGGCCATGCAAAGAGAGGTCATGTGATGCAGCCAAAAGCTTTTATGATAATTTACCAGTAATTGCTGCCCTCTTTTGCTTTCTGTATAGCTGAATCCCATACAAAGGCTTCCTGCCATGCGCACGGCTGAGGACTCCACGCTATAATCATATAGTTATTATATCATTTGACTTTCATTGCTGGTTATATTACTCTAATATCCTGAACGTTTTTGCTGTCTACAAGTAAATTGTCCTGTCCTACAGAACGAGTCTTACGAGCGCCAGATGCGCGAGATGGAAGAGAACTTCGCCCTTGAAGCCGCTAACTACCAGGACAATAATAACCGCCTCCAGGATGAGATCCATAAAATGAAGGAGGAGATGGCCCGCCACCTGCGCGAGTACCAAGATCTGCTCAACGTAAAGATGGCTCTTGATATTGAGATCGCCACCTACAGGAAACTGCTGGAGGGAGAAGAGAGCAGGTAAAAGAAGCAGCACTGGTCTCTTTATCAAACACACAATTTGGCATTTCTATTGCAGTGACATAAAATGATAATAATTAATCAGACTTTCTCAACTTTAACTGATCACTTGTGCAGCACCATGGCAACTGCAGATCAACCAGACACTAAGATGGCAGCTTCCATGGCTGTAAAGGATAGGAGGGTTTAGTTCCACTTTAAGTACTGCTAAGTGGATGGAATATTGTGAGGGAGAATGCTGTAAGGTAGAAGAGCTATGCTGCATATGAGAGAAAGCTGCATGGTGGAGGAGCTATGCTGTGTTTTCTAAGCAGGAGAGGGGACTATGATGTGTTTTCTAAGCAGGGGAGGGCTTTGCTAGGTTTTCTAAGCAGGGGAGGGGCTATGCTGTGTTTTCTAAGCAGGGGAGGAGTATGCTGTGTTTTCTAAGCAGGGGAGGGGCTATGCTTTGTTTTTTAAGCAGGGGAGAGGACTATGATGTGTTTTCTAAGCAGGGGAGGGCTTTGTTAGAAAGAAAATTACATAAGTGGAGGCTTGCTGTGTATGAGAGAAAGCTGCATGGTGGAGGAGCTATGCTGTGTTTTCTAAGCAGTGGAGAGGCAATTATTTGTTTTTCTAAGAAGGGAAGGGGCTTTGCTGTGTTTTCTAAGCAGGGGAGGGGACTATGATGTGTTTTCTAAGCAGGGGAAGGCTTTGCTATGTTTTCTAAGCAGGGGAGGGGCTATGCTGTGTTTTCTAAGCAGGAGAGGAGTATGCTGTGTTTTCTAAGCAGGGAAGGGGCTATGCTGTGTTTTTTAAGCAGGGGAGGGCTTTGCTAGAAAGAAAATTACATAAGTGGAGGCTTGCTGTGTATGAGAGAAAGCTGCATGGTGGAGGAGCTATGCTGTGTTTTCTAAGCAGTGGAGAGGCAATTGATTGTTTTTCTAAGAAGGGAAGAGGCTATGCTGTGTTTTTTAAGCAGGGGAGAGGACTATGATGTGTTTTCTAAGCAGGGGAGGGGCTATGCTGTGTTTTCAAAGCAGGGGAGCTGCTATGCTGTGCTTTCAAAGAAAGGGAGTGGCTGTGCTGTGTTTTTTAAGGAGGGGAGGGCTATGCTGTATGAGAGAGGATACTGCAGAGTGGAGGATCAGTGTTATGAAGGCGCTATGGAAAGGGCTAGCTTTAGGGAGGATGTGGCAGGTGCAAGGAGGACTAATCCTGTTTGGATTGTTGCTTGCAGGAGGAGTTTTGCTATGCATGAGAGAAAATTACATAAGTGGAGGCTTGCTGTGTATGAGAGAATGCTGCAGGGAGAGGAGCTATGCTGTGTTTAAGAGATTATTGCTGGGGGGTGGGACCATGTGGTGTGAGAGAATGTTGCATGGTGGGGATGGGAGTAGCTTTGCTGTAAGTAACAGAAAGCTGCAAGAGGAAGAGCCTATTCTGTTTTCAGGAGAATGTTGCTCAAGGGAGGAGTTCTGTTGCTTTCAGGAGACTGTTGTTCAGGGGAGGAGCTATACTGCTTTCAAGAACAAGATGCAAGGAAGGGATTTCTGTATGACAGAATATTGCTTGGGGAAAGAGCTTTGTTCTATGTGACACAGTGCTATAGGGGGAGTAGCTATTCTGTTTTTGGAAGCATGTTGCTTGAGGGAGGGGTTTTGCTGTAGTAGGGAGGAGTTTGTTCGATGGCTGTAGGGACAGTACTGCTTGGACTACACTGAAGTGGCAAAATAGAGGAAAGTTTGAAACAGTGAAATGGACAGCTTAGAAGTATGTTTATCTATATTAGTGGCTGGCACACATTACTAACATTTTAATGAAAGCCTATTATCGCTCAATCATTAATTTAACACCAGGAGCTGTCAGTGACAGCTCTGTCTCTGTGCTGAGGGTTGGGTATGCACTCACATGCCTCCTACATGCAGAGCCACTGAACGTGTAGTGCCAAGCATTAATGTGTTATACTGTCGTCATCATTGCCATCATATGACAGAACCCCTGATCAACCCAGATGGTGCAAAGGCACCCTGGTTGAGAAAGGCTGGTCTAAATGGCCAGGCATAATGGCCATGGTTGTTGGATTAATCTAAATGACATTTCTGGGTTTTTTTCAGAATCAGCATTCCAGTGAGTTCCTTTTCCACCATGAGCTTGAGAGGTAAATATTTATTTTTATTCATTCACACATCTGCAAATCAGGGTATCGTGGAGAGGGTCAGCGTACCATATGGGGAGAGCTTTCTTAATGTTTAAGTGTACCCTCACCTTGTAAAACAACCCATACAGTTTAAAATAGAAGGGAAGGTAAAACATTTGTGTATAGATATAAAGAAAAATTATAAATAAAATTGTCCCTTTTTTTTTTATAAGTGATCACATTTCCCCTGTTCTCAGCTGTACAGAGAGGTAAGGGAGGTGAAACAGCAGTGCATTGGCCCTCTCAGTGGATGGCTTTGCGGGGGGGTTCAGCACAAGTTTGATCATTGAAGGAGAGCAGCCTTAGTTCCCAGCATAGCTAGAGAACTGACCACACTATGCTCTATTGCCTAGTGTGGTCAGATTTTAATAGGAAAGCAAAGGGACTGGCAGGAACACCAGGGATTTCACACAAGGAAAACAATACAAAGAGAACAGGATACTTTTTTATACAAGTACATGCTACAGCAGGAACATATTAGGAATATGAAATGTTGGCTTTACATATTCTTTAAGGGCACAAGCCCACAAACCAACCCCAGAGTTCAGGCAGTGGTAGGTGGTTGTGTTGGTTTCTATGTATTTTTCAAATACAAAATCTTTTTATTTTTCAGAAACAAACCTTGACTCTCACCCAGTAGAGAGCCATTCCAAAAGAACACTTCTGATCAAGACCGTGGAGACCAGAGATGGACAGGTTGGTGTTATTAATGTAGCATTGGACTATTGTTAAAAATACAACTCACCCATCCAAGATATTCTAGATCCCTCATAAATGAACAAAAACAAGAACAGTGATCTTCCCTACACCTTTTCCAAATTACAAGTCCATTTTAAGCTCTTTAACACCTATAAACGGAGGGTCTGAGGCTGGTATTATAAAGTGGGCAGGCCTCATTCTTGAGTAGAGGAAACTTTAAACATACTAACAGATTTCTCACAAAATACCAATTAATGATATAATATATTTTGGCAGGTCATCAACGAGAGTTCCCAACACCATGATGACTATCAGGAATGAAGACGTCCTCTTGAACCCTAGAAAACCTTGACCAGCAACATTTTCTTGTCCCTTGTGTTTCAACCTTGAAGAAAACCAGCTTTCAAGTGCCTTATGCTGATAATTCAAGAGCAGGAGATAGACCTCCTATAGAGATGAGGTTGGCGGATTGCATACTCTCCAGTTGTGGGGGGAACCTAATGTCCCAGCATGCCTCTGGCTGGAAGTGCATTCTGGGACTGGGGTTTCACCACACCTTGAGAGCCGCAGGTCTGCTTGGCCTGCTATATAGAATAATTAGCCACTGGATTTCCAGAAAGTAGAGTCCATATTGAATGACAGTGGTCTAGTTTACAGACAATATAAGAGCAATATGTTGTGCCGCAATACTGTTTTTAAAAGTCCCAAGAAAGCTTTTTACTTCCAAGCAGCCTTTCAGTGCTTTAATAAAACTTTAGAAATAAACTGTGTTTTAGCTGTTTATTTTTATTATAAGTCTAATACCTTACCTGGGGTGTTCGATACGTGAGAGCAGCCTTACCAAAGAGAGCTTGACCAGTGAGACAGCCTTTCACAGCAATAGAGGATACCAACAATAACAGGTCTTATACCTCTTTTACACGTGTCTAAGGGTTTTTTCGCCTGGAGTCCAATTCAAGAGATTTTAACTCACATCTGTGCTTGTGGAAAGAAAGGCACAGATAGCAACATAAACAGGTTCATATGTTTGAACTCTTATTCACTCTACTAAAAATGTGTGGTTTTTTTTGTGTCTGTTTAACCATTGTAGAGAATTCCCACCACTCCTTATCCAAGAAAGGAATTTGGGATAATTTCCCCAATACGGACACAAACAGTGATAAAAACTCAACAGAGTCTTAAAGTGTTACTAAACCCAGGACATCACATTCACTATATCTGGTCTCCTACAGTACACAGAACATGGAAATGCAATTATTTTAATAAATATAAACTGCTAAATACCTTTTCTCATCAGCAGTTACAGCAGTCTTGTGACTTCAGTAGAGCACTGGTTAAAGCTTGTAGGAGGAGTTTTCTTTCTGCTTTAGGAGGATGTGAAATTCCTGACCCTCTGTCTGGACTGTGCTGATTAGCCCTGTGCTGATCACATGCACTCTCCCCCCCAAAAAAAAAAACCTCTCTAGCGATACACACCAAACTAAGCATGTGCATGTGACTATGATTCAGTCTGTATCAGGTGGCCATTTCAACAAGAGGAGGGGCAGAGAAGACAGGATCAAATAGCCTATTTACACAATGCAGAGGATTAACCCCTTAGGTTCCACAGTGAGTATAACAAGCATGCTTTACTGCATATACACACTGATTTTACGGTTGTGGGTTTAGTAACACTTTAAACTCTTCCCACTCTTTCCAATACAAAATTATTATTATTATTATTATACAGTATTTATAAAGCGCCAATAGTTCGCTCAGCGCTGTACATTACAAAGGGGGACAGAACAATACCAATACAATGCAAAACATGAGGGAATTGAGGGCCCTGCTCTTTCGAGCTTACAATCTAGGAGGGAGGGGATGGTGGCACAGGAGGAGAAAGCTGTGGGGGATGGAGTGGTAGGAAGAGTGGAGGAGGTCGGCAAGTTAGCAGGGGGTGTGGTAGGCTTCCCTGAAGAGGTGGGTTTTCAGGGTGCGCCTAAAGGAGAGGAGAGTAGGTGATAATCTGATGGGTTGGAGCAGGGAGTTCCAGAGGATGGGTGACACCCTGGAGAAGTCCTGGAGGCGGGCGTGGGAGGAGGAGACCAGGGAACTAAAATAAACCATTGGGCTGGAGTTGGGCTTTAAGGTACCCACAGGAGTGACATGACACCCCTGTGCTGACCTTGTCTTATGGGCACATTAGTAGCTAGCCAGGAAAATCCTTCCCAGGTGATCACTTCTTTCTCCAAAATTAGTGTCTAAGGGTCCACAGACAATTATTTACCAGTGCAACTGGCATCAGTCATACTGTTTGATTATAATATGTCCAAGGACACCATAGGACTGTGGACTGCAAGATAATCAGAAGAGATACCAAAACTAAAAACAATACTTTCAGAATGATTTAATAAAGAAACAAAGTTCAGTAGTCACATTTTACTGCCGTCAGTAAGGAAACTGCAAAAATGTAAAATCTGTTTGAAATGGAATATTGCAGTTTTCAGATCATCTTTGATTTTGGTAGTGCTTTGTTAAATTTTGTCTAATGAAATAGGGGTGTTTCTACCAACAGAGTGTACAACATTTTGCCAAAGAGGGGGCCTGTTAGCTGCCTCTGACACGTTTGGTCTAATGTTATTCAAGTTCTTTTTACATTGAGTTTAAGGCCGCATCCATACACTGGCAAAAATGGGGGCGGATTTAAAAAAAAAATAGACAGTGGACTCTGTAAGTGTGGTTGCTCCAGAGCTTAGTAAATAAATGAAGTATCACTTTGCAAAAAAAACACAATCACATGAAATGAAAATTTTAAAAAAGCATTTTTGTTTGCACATGATTGGTTGATGGAAGTCAGCAGCTCTTCCTCTTATTTACTAAGCTCTGGAGCAACTGCAGAATGCAGTCTATTTGCCGTTAGTAAATCCACCCCATGGTGTCATTTGGATCAGTGGTTTTCAGTCTTTGAGACCAGGGCCTGGTAAGTTCTTCCAAAACCTTCCATGCCCAACAGTAAAAAATGAACTTCATATTCACACGATAAAAGTATGGGAATGAAAAATGTGTATTGAGATGCCAAATGGCTCTGGAGCGGGCTTGTGGATTGGCTTAGGAGACGCTGCAGCATACTTAGTGGTCGCATAGAGGATCAGGTTTCTTAAGGGGCTGGGGGACACTGTTGGAGGTCAGGGGTCCCTATGGAGGACTGGAGGCTCTGCAGCACACTGGTGGGGGGGGGAGAGGGGACTGTGGGAAGTTGGGGGTAGTGTGGAGACTGAGGGCTTTCATTGGGCCTGTGGGCACTGCAAGCCAATATGTGAGGTTGGGTAGGGGCACTATGAGAGCTGGAAGGTACTGTGGGAGGTTAAGGGATCTGCAGCTGGCTGGAGGCCCAGGAGAAGGGAGGTCAGAGTCCAGCAGTGGGGCACAATGTGTTGGTGGTTAAGAACTACTGCTTTAGACAAGGATATAAAACCAATAAAGACACTTGGAACATGAAATACCTAAAAAGTCTTATTTTTCCAAAAGAGTCATGGATGCTCGGAATAGACCTGCAGAAAAAGAAGTTAGTCAATAGTGGATTTAAACATGCTTGAAAAAACATAAATCAACATTCAGAAAAAGGGAAAAAAAAGGGGTAGACTGTATGGGCCACTTGGTCTTTTTCTGCTGTCACTCTTCTATGTTTCTATTATTTCCTCCTATCAGCATATTCACTGTCAATATATGTGTACTACAACAGAATCTGAATGGCTTTTATTGCTGCACCCCCCCACCCTCTCAAAAACTTGCACTAGTTGCATTTAATACATTTATTTTATTACTCAAAGGAAATGAAATGCTTTCGGGCAGTAAAGTCTATCATTCAGACACGGTTACCATGACATCATTCAGACAGTGCTATCAGTGTTGATCATCATTCAAAGGATGGAAACATGGCATCATTCAGACACTAAAGCCTTGGCAGAGAAGACATTATTCATTTGGAACGTGATCAGATTAACTCTGGTAACTAGTACAATGTATCTACTGGTAACGAAAGCTTATGGCATGACAAAAGTTGCCAAACCCCAATGCGCAGTCATTATAGCACTGTGATCTGACTTCCATCATAATGCATTTTGATTCTGCCATAAAGTCAGTTGTCGTATCACTAGCCAGCTTTATGATGTTGCCCATTTGCAGTTTCAAAGCTTCCCCTCTGTAGGGCACCCATGGGTGGAGTTTCATTTCCTACTATTTAGATTCATCATAACATACACATTCAACATTCAACATACTTCTAGTATTACAAAGCACTGGCCCGATTTACTAAAGGAGTTAAGAATCTTTTCTCAAAAAATTGTGTGAATATTCATTATAATTATCCATTTGTGAAAAACATTGAACAGTGTTTTTTTGACACAATTTTGTAAGATTTTCAACTTGTAAAATTAGTCTTAGCAGGGTTAACTGAGCGCAGTCCACTCAGGTGACCATTTAACTGCTAACATACTAGAATACAAATAACGGAATTTAAAGTAGACATTGGTCCTTCCAGTTCAACCTGATATTGTGTTTATGTCACTACGATTTTCCATATCCCTGCAAATTGTGTTCAGTAAGAAACACATCTAAAAGTTTGTTTAATTTATCTATATTCCCTTCTGATACCACCGACTTTGGAAGGGAGTTCCACATCCTCTAACAGTAAAGAGCCCCTTACGTAGCTTAAGATTGAACCACCTCTCCTCCAACTTCATTGTGTTGCTTTTGTGTCTTTTTTAGAAACCTTAGGTGAAATGGTTTCCGCACGCTAGAATTACCATTTTAAGATTTTATGTTGCAATCATATCCCATTTTTAGAATAATAAAACTTATTCCTGCGCCAAAAGCTACAAAATCTAAACTGCTGCTGTGCAAATTGTGAAAAAACACAAACAATAAGAAATATAAATAAACAGCGCAAAAATAGATTTCTAAATCCACTCATAAAAAATTATTATATAAAGTACATAAATTAATAGTGAGTATCCTCAATTATATTATTATAAAACACCAAAAGTCCATGTGTAATAAAGATCAAAAATTCCAGAAATTCTTCAAATATAAAGAAAAACTTCCACCTTCCACCCGTGCAGAAACCAACATCAAATGCACTCACCAGAAATTGGTGAGTGAGAAGCCTTTAAGGAATTTTAAAGGGATCCTAAACCCTCTTTAGCATCCACTCTATAGAATTCTTCACCATCCGAATAGGCTCCACCGTTCAACCAGGAGAAAGAAATCTCAAATAGTGTAATATGTGTAAGATGGCCGCTGGAACGCACCGCTCAGCGTGCGCTCCACTCACCGGAAGTGACGTCAGACGTACGGGGTATGGACCGGAAATGCTTCAACGCGTTTCGCCCCTCCCATCGGGCGTTCTCAAGATGGGAGGGGCGAAATGCATTGACGCATTTCCGGTCCATACCCCGTACCTCTGACGTCACTTCCGGTGAGTGGAGCGCACGCTGAGCGGTGCGTTTCAGCGGCCATCTTTGGGAGCTGTGTTGGTCTGTGTGGATTCTCTGCTCTATCCTGTGGCTGGTGTGAGTTTCCTGGAATAAGGAGGCTGTTAAAACGCTCATGTTTTATCTGGAGGCTATTATATTCAATAAATGTGCCTTTTACAAGTTGCTGAGTGGCCTTAATCTCTGCTTTGAAATTTTACTATTATTTGGCAATATTACACTATTTGAGATTTCTTTCTCCTGGTTGAACGGTGGAGCCTATTCGAATGGTGAAGAATTCTATAGAGTGGATGCTAAAGAGGGTTTAGGATCCCTTTAAAATTCCTTAAAGGCTTCTCACTCACCAAGTTCTGGTGAGTGCATTTGATGTTGGTTTCTGCACGGATGGAAGGTGGAAGTTTTTCTTTATATTTAAGGAATTTCTGGAATTTTTGATCTTTATTACACATGGACTTTTGGTGTTTTATAATAATATAATTGAGGATACTCACTATTAATTTATTTATATAATAATTTTTTATGAGTGGATTTAGAAATCTATTTTTGCGCTGTTTATTTATATATCCCATTTTTAGCATGTCTTCCCCAGGGAGAATAAGTTTAATGTTTATAGTCATTCCTCAAAACTGAGGTCCTCTATCCCACATAACTGAGGTCCTCTATTCCCCATAATTTAGGTCCTTCACCCCCGATAACTAAGGTCCTCCATCCCCCTTAGCTGAGATCCTTCATCCCTCTTATTGGCTTTGTTGCCTTTCTCTGGACTCTCTGCAGGTCCAGCACATCCTTCTAGAGAATTGGTGACCAGAACAGGACCACATACTCAAGATATGGCTGAACTAGAATTTTATTTAACATCGCTTGAAGTAGTTTGTTTGAGCCAAGTTGGCCCAATTGACCTATTTCCATTACTACACAATGCAGCTGCTGTGTGCACTGTAATACACTGTAGTAGCATTAGCTACATATAGTAAGCGGCTTTGTGTTCCAGCAGCAGTAAAGATGACTTCCCATCCATTGCCAGATTTCAAGAGGATTGGGCTGAATGCTTCTCCACCATTCAGAAGAAGAATTTTCTTGTTTAATAATGAATACAAGGATTACTCTAATTGGCTGAAGTGAAAATTATAATGCCATCTAACCGCCTCTCCACCTTGGCGAGTCAGAGGAAGCCTTGTATTCGTTGATAAACATAAAAGGCTTCTCCTGAACAGCAGAGAACCACTCAGCCTGACTCTCTTTATATCTGATAGCAGATGGGAAGATGCCCGTTGTGCTGCTGGAACACAGCACTACTTACTGTGTAGCTAATGCTACTACACTATATGACAGTACACCCAGTGACCACATCGTTCTATAATGGAAACCATTCATTTGGGTCATCTTGGCCTTAGAAAACTATTTAAAGTGACATTAAGCATGGAATTCTACTTTATTCTGGATACACAATGCTTGTAGATCAGTATCTAAGGAATCTAGTTACTTTTTATGGGGTTCCTAGGTAATGGGGTTCCTAGGTAACAAGGTTCACACAACTGAGAATTCACATATTTTTTCTAACTGAATCAAATTTCAAATATGGAGCTCTCTAATGTTTGTAATCTATTCAGCAATGATAAATAAAAGTCACACTGGGGCTAAATTACAAAATACGGACTGAAGAAAACTGATGCATAAGTATAACAGTTGTCTGCAACAACCAATCACGTGTAGGGATCTGCTGCCCTCTACTTCCTGAATTAATGAATAGCTGTTGTTTGTCAATTAACAGTTATTTGGTTATACACAGGTACTTCCAGTCCCTGTTAGCTGGGTCAGAAACCCCGATTGGAGGACTGTGATATCTTATGTAAAGTGGAGTTTTTGAGAAGTAGACACAGAATTGGAGCACATGACCATCCATGCATAAGATGCTGCTATACTTATCCAGGCCAGAAGGATTGTCTATTAAGTCATTGTTCCTGTGTTCTGGATGTTTAACTGTAGCTGCCCATAACATCTTGATCTGAATCCGAGTGACAGAAAGCTCTCTGTCCTATTGTTATTATCTAACATGCACAGTGCCAGATAGCTAGGTCTGTGCTACTATATGTGTGTAGTGTTCACCTTCCAATATATTAGTAGGTGAACCTGTTTATTGCAATAGAGTTTAAATGCAGCTCTTGTTATTCTAGTTAACTCTTTCCCTTCTGGTCTGGGGTTCAATAGCTGGCTTTAGCTCAGAGCTCAATAACCAGCATAGGGTAGAGCCAGGTTAGGCGTCTGATGGCCACTTCTGGTAGTTGGAGGTCCAGTTGCATGACAGATTAAATGCTACTAGGGACTGAGTTCTAGTGCCAATGGTTGTTGTTGGTGAGAAGCTACATGCCAGGCAGGTTGGACAATGGTTGGAGGATCTCTCCAATATTCCTGATCTTGTGGTCTTTTGCATCAAGAAAGGACACCGCATCAAGGAGACCACTGAAACTGAACTTTGCTGCAACATTCATCTGGAGGTATCATCTTAATAACTATGTATACCTGGATATATGTGCACAATTCCAACAGGACCCCTGTTGGACTCTTGCTGATATTACCTCTTTGTATATTGGATTTATGTACTATTTCTGATATTTTCTTATATAAAACTTGTATTATTTCCATAGTGGTGTGCATCTACAGTATATACTTATGGTTAATGTTATATAATGGTTACAGTAGTTTCTCTGCTTCCAATTACCTTGATTAGATTACTGATTAATTTCCCAGGAAAGGAATTCCCTCTGCTCACAGAAGCCCTGTCCTGGGTGGAGACATTGCCAACTTTATATCAAACCCACTCTTCCACTTAGCAGAGGTTCTGGTATTTACCTACAAGTTTAACACAGTATCCGTTTGGGTAGGGCCATTTGTCATTACCTTCCCTTTAAAAGAGGGTTTCACGCATCTTTCAAATTAAACAAGTAATCAGGTTAATATATATAGTATCTACCCATAAATCACCTATAATAATCTATATTCAGTTTATATTGTGAGATAAGCACAAGCAGCTTTATTATATGGTTTTCATTCTAAAAAAATATGGATCCAAATTGCCCAAAATAAGAACATATTGAGAAAAAGAATATGATGGCCATTTTCCACATTGTAAATCATTTACTCTCATTTAGTGGATCCCAGTTAGTTTTAGTACAAGATGGAGATCCTGAAAATACGTGTTTATGGCCTGGTAACCAGCAAAGCCAGAGAATTACATCTCATTTTAGTCATTCTTTCCAGCATTTACTCATATAACTCCAAACTAACATCCAGGGTTCCAACGTTTCCATATAAGCTATACATTTTCCTTTCCATTTTACAAACACAATCCATGCCTGTGGAGTGATGGACATATGTCGGCCTGATATTTTCCAGTCTTTTATGACTCGGTCTACTCTCTGTTGTTCTGTAATAGACGTCAATTATGTCATAACTCCAGTTAAGGATCACGTATAGAGTTATGTCATACTTTGTGATGCTGCATTAATAGGGATGTGAGTAAATGGCCCCCGGGACAGGTGAGGTCATCTTATTTCCCTCATTACAGGGGGTGAAGAGAGTGCAACTATGACAAGGTCCATGGAGGTATGGGGCCCCCAGCATACCTGTCACTCCCATTATCTGTGATTGCCCTTTAAAGAGGTTCTTTGGTCAGTGTAAGAGACCCTGTCAGGTCTCTAAAAGCCAGAAGGTTTCTGCGATAGAAGACAACATATACTCACCTGTCTGGTGGTCTATTCTCCCACCTCTGCTCTGTTCAGCACTGCAGCCTTTGAAGGCTCCTTTGTTATTTGGTGCTTTTGGGAGTATTGGATGCCAGTGTCTCACACCATGTGCTGGATTCTTTGTCTGACCCCCTACATTACTTCTAAGTCTTGCAACCTTGTCCTCTATCCCATCAGGAGAACACATCATGTTGTGATGGTGGAGCAACTGAGCCCCACTAGGCATCAAGACTTTGAGGAGTTCTCCTGATACTTGCTAGAGTGTCTCTTACAATCAGACGTGGACTGAAATGGACCAAAGGCCTAAGGCCACAGCTGTTGGCTCTGGGCTGCTAATGTGGAGACTTGATTAACACCCTGTCACTCGAGCGTTTATCAGCACAAAAGTTTCTCATATGTTACCAAATAAAATCTCAGTTTTTTACACTATACTGGTGCTCTCTCAGTTTTTTAAAATTTGATTTTTTAGCATATCAGGGTGCCCCCTACGTATCTTAAGAGAACCAAAGCTTCTTCTTGGAATATTTCAGTGGATATTTCTTTTGGACTTGACTTCTCTTGCACCTCTTCAAGCAACAAAGCATTAGAAAACATGTTATATTACAGTGGGGCAAAAAAGTATTTAGTCAGCCACCAATTGTGCAAGTTTTCCCACTTAAAAAGATGAGAGAGCCCTGTAATTGGCATCATAGGTAGACCTCAACTATGAGAGACAAAATGAGAAAAAAAATCCAGACAATCACATTGGCTGATTTGGAAAGAATTTATTTGCAAATTATGGTGGAAAATAAGTATTTGGTCAATATTAAAAGTTCATCTCAATACTTTGTTATATATCCTTTGTTGGCAATGACAGAGGTCAAACATTTCCTGTAAGTCTTCACAAGGTTGGCACACACTGTTGCTGGTATGTTGGCCCATTCCTCCATGCAGATCTCCTCTAGAGCAGTGATGTCTGGGGCTGTCACTGGGCAACACAGACTTTCAACTCCCTCCAAAGGTTTTCTATGTGGTTGAGATCTGGAGACTGGCTAGGCCACTCCAGGACCTTGAAATGTTTCTTACGAAGCCACTCCTTCGTTGCCCGGGCGGTATGTTTGGGATCATTGTCATGTTGGAAGACCCAGCCACGTTTCATCTTCAATGCCCTTGCTGATGGAAGGAGGTTTGCACTCAAAATCTCACGATACATGGCCCCATTCATTCTGTCCTGTACATGGATCAGTCGTCCTGGTCACTTTGCGGAGAAACAGCCCCAAAGCATGATGTTGCCACCCCCATGCTTCACAGTAGGTATGGTGTTCTTTGGATGCAACTCAGCATTCTCTCTCCTCCAAACACGACGAGTTGTGTTTCTACCAAACAGTTCTATTTTGGTTTCATCTGACCATATGACATTCTCCCAATCCTCTTCTGGATAATCCAAATGCTCTCTAGCAAACTTCAGACGGGCCCGGACATGTACTGGCTTAAGCAGGGGGACACGTCTGGCACTGCAGGATCTGAGTCCCTGGCGGCGTAGTGTGTTACTGATGGTAGCCTTTGTTACGTTGGTCCCAGCTTTCTGCAGGTCATTCACTAGGTCCCACCGTGTGGTCCTGGGATTTTTGCTCACCGTTCTTGTGATCATTTTGACCCCACGAGGTGAGATCTTGCGTGAAGCCCCAGATCGAGGGAGATTATCAGTGGTCTTGTATGTCTTCCATTTTCTAATTATTGCTCCCACAGTTGATTTGTTCACACAAAGCTGCTTGCCTATTGCCGATTCAGTCTTCCCAGCCTGGTGCAGGTCTACAATTTTGTTTCTGGTGTCCTTTGACAGCTCTTTGGTCTTCACCATAGTGGAGTTTGGAGTGTGACTGTTTGAGGTTGTGGACAGGTGTCTTTTATACTGATAAAAAGTTCAAACAGGTGCCATTGATACAGGTAATGAGTGCAGGGCAGAGGAACCTCTTAACAAAGAAGTTACAGGTCTGTGAGAGCCAGAAATCTTGCTTGTTTGTAGGTGACCAAATACTTATTTTCCACTATAATTTGCAAATAAATTCTTTCCAAATCAGCCAATGTGATTGTCTGGATTTGTTTTCTCATTTTCTCTCTCATAGTTGAGGTCTACCTATGATGCCAATTACAGGCCTCTCTCATCTTTTTAAGTAGGAGAACTTGCACAATTGGTGGCTGACTAAATACTTTTTTGCCCCACTGTATATGATTTTGCTTATTTACATTTTCTTTATAATTGTTGTAGGTTTTATATGTCTGTTATATTATTCTAGGTTCTCTGGGGTTTAAGACTAGCTAGCACAACCTACAATGTACCTATGCCTCCTTTCTCACCCCAGGGTGAGGTGATGCTGTTAAGTTTATTACTCTTTTGCCATTTTGTACAGTTATCATTTAGGCCTTAACTTTTGGATTGCCCCCATTACTTTTCTTTGCAATTGACATTACTCTTTACTTGGCTTTATCCAATAAAGAGATAAAACCTTCTACAATTGTTTTAACACATAAATAATTTTTATGTGCATAAAGAACTTTTTAAACCATTAATACAGTATGAATACAGTATATCTGTGGATTACTCAGTTTAGTTCTGTGTCCATTCACTTAAAGCAAGGGCCCCATTGTAATATTTTCCAAATATTCACAGGCTGAATTTTTATTTTTTTTTACAATGAATAATTTAAAAAAATGTAAATAAATGGATAAACACGCTTCAAGAAATTGCTTCATATCAGAAGCCCCTCATCACATTAGAAGTGCTCCCTTCAAATCAATTGCACACTTCTCATTAGAGACACACTTTCTCATTGAAGTGCTCCCTTCACATGTTTCCCATTCACATTCGAGCGACTCTTCACATAACAGCCCCCCTTCCTTCACATCAGTCACATGAATCTTCAGTACCCCTGACCTATCTTTCAGTTTTCACTGCTGCTGACTTTTAAAATACAGCCACTTACCTGTCCTCGGTCCAGCGGTGACACCACGACTGTCTTCTCTCCCCGGCTCCGGCATCTTCAGTGTGGGCATCCGTCTGTGACAGCTTGCGGCTTCACAGCCGGGTGTCTACCGCGCATGCGCAAGAAGCAGTGCGCTTTGTGAAAGGCCCCGTAGTCTTCTGGGACCTGTCACGTGTCCCAGAAGACTACAGCGAGAGAGGGGGGAGAACAACTTCTGCTTTTGATTGCCTTTGTGATCGCAGCAGAAGAGGGAGCGGGTACCTGTCAAATTCGGGTACCCGCTCCCCATTAAGGATTGGCACAAAGACAAAGGCTTAAAGCAGAATTTCCCCTTTTGGGTGGAGCTCCGCTTTAAGATTAATGGCATCCACACACTTCTATGTTTTTCTATTCGGGTGAATGTGGCTGTGGGAACAGGTGCAGTCCTGCAGAGGCAATCACCCGCATAAATGTGAACATAGCCTAAAAGAATACCTTGTAATCCTGCCATGAAGGTGCTTGTTCATGCATTCTTTTTGTTAGGGGTTGACAACTGTTTCTCAATTGTTCTGCTGCGTTGTCATTTGTGATTTGGTTTGAGACTACAAGGCAATGACAACACACATTGCACATACATGGTCCATCACTGTCACTAATAGGAAGCCTGTCTAGAGCAGTGTTTCTCAACCTTTTTTCAGTCAAGGCACCCTGTAACATTCTGCACAATCTCAAGGCACCCCATTCTAAAATGTAAAAAAACTATTCTAATAGTTTTACATAACATAGCAACATCCACATGAGTAGGACACCCAACGTTAGAGGTGATTTATTCTTCCAAAGCAAATATTCCTTTGCAAACTGGTACTGACTAGTATTCCAATGTTTCTCCCTTAGTTTCTCTCCCTCGCTTAGCTAATGTGACCCCACTGCTGATAAAGAGGGGCAGGGGAGGGGCAAAAAAGGATGCTATGCATGCGCCCCACGTCTTCCTTATCAACTAATGATGTAATTGGTTGTTAGGATGCCACCAGCTGGCAGGTTGTAAAAGTGCGCAATGAAAACCTGTGGCTTTGTGTGACTAAAGGGCAGGCTTGATACACCTACTGGCTTGTATACAATTTGTGGGCAGTTTTTAAGCATTTTGCCAAGGCACCCCTAAAAAGGCCTGAAGACCCAGGGTGCCTGGGCACCTTGGCTGAGAAAGGCTGGTGTAGCGCGATATTGTGTGCATATTCAGCAAACCCATGCAATGCCCTGAGGTCCCTAAGATTTTATCACAAGAGCTAGATGTCCCCTAGACCCTGGTCCTTGGTGTACACAGCTAGAGCCATGCTTCTTACCCACATGGATATGCTCTTATGAAATTTCTCAGCAGATAGGCATGCTATGACTCCTAAGATCATTTTCCATGTAATTTCCAATAGATCACTTCCACACCAATTCACTCTGGAAAATGTATGGGATATGTTATATGCCTTTGGATAGAATTCTCTGAACTAAATAATTTTTTTTAGGATGTGTCAGTGATGTCCTTCTGGTAGTCTTCTGATATAAATGAACTTATTTATGAGTATCATAATGCACTGCTATGGGCACATTTGTAATTAGACACACAGTTTCAAAGTGAAGTCACCTATTACATAATAATATGCTGAAGTTGCCATTTAAAGCGCCAACTTTTTTTTTCTAGTTCTAGATAGTGTGGGGAGAGATTAGACCCCTGTTGTGTTTTTAATACTTTCTGTGCTACCTCGCAAATTCGATACCCACTCACAATTCGTCCTGGTGACCATTGTCACTGAAACAGAAAACTATGTAAAAGAGGGGACAGCTGTTTTGGGGGAAACAGTCTAAGAAGGAAATTTCCCTTGCTTTGGGAGATTCCCTCTCACCTCCTGTTAAGCCTCTAGGACAGGGAACTTTATTATTATTTATTACAGGTACTTATATAGTACCTTCAATTTACGCAGAGCTTTACATTCACATCAGTTCCTAACCCTTAAGGAGCATGCAATCTAATGTCTCCTAACTCACATTCATACATACTAGGGCCAATTTAGACAGGAGCCAATTAACCTACCAGTATGTCTTGGAGTGTGGGAAGAAACCTACGCAGGCACAAGGACACCATGCAGACACCAGGTAGGTAGCGCCATGGTTGGGATTTGAAGCAACAACCCTAGTGCTACTTGGCAGAAGTGCTAACCTCTTAGTCACTGTGCTGTCCATGAAATCTTCTTATCTTGGCACAGACAACACAAATAGATCCCCATACAGCCAGCAACAATAGTCCCCCCAGAAGCAATAGATCCACCCAGCAACAATAGCAAAGTTGGCAACATTTCAAAAAAATTTCCAGGGATACTTAGTGCACTAGGCCCCCACCTATCCACAGTCAGCCTCTGTTGGTCCCCTCTGCTGACCCAATAGAAAAAAACTGCCTGTACCCCCCTATCGATGGACCGGACAACTGGTGATCTGTAGTGGTTGCAGATTGGGCCAGAGGGTGGCCTGGGGTATTGATAGAATGGAGGATGTCCTGTAATACTGTCCAACTATATGGGAGAATTAACTGACATATCAGTGGACCAATTAGGAGGGTAGTCTGGAGTATCAGCAGATACTGATGGGTAACTTGGAGCAAAGACATTGTTAATAGATTAGGTTTTACCTCCTAGCTGCTTAGTGCTGATCCTTGGAGCTTCCAGTGGTGTTTTGGCCTTGGAGCCATGGTGACTGGTCTTCTTCGAATCTTGGATTCTGCTTTTTGGGCACTCATCTCCCTTACTCTTTGCTCTTTCACCTTCACTGGCTGTGCCCTTTTATTCTGGCCATACACACACAACTATTTTTAGCAGAAACAAGATGTAAGACAAATAAATAACTATTTAATAAAATATAAAAAGTAGGCCAATCACATTCACATTTCAAGTAAAAGAAAATAGAACCGCCATACATCAGGAGCCCCCATTAGAGTAGCCCATAAATCACGAACCACAATCAGGTCACCCTCATATATCAGTTTCCCCCATCAGTGTGCCCCACATAACAGATGCCCAGACAGAACATCCCCTTAGATCTGTTACCCCAATCAAGGTACCCCTTTACATCAGGTGTTCTCATAAGATTGCCACTTTACATCAGGCGTACCCATCACAGTGCCCCTTTACATTAGGTGTCTCTCCATCTAATTACCCCTATAAATCCAGAACCCAATGAGAATACCTTTATATATCAGTTTACCCCATCAGTTTGCCCCACATATGTCAATTGCCCCCATAAATCAGCCACCCCAAAAATCAGCTGCCCCTATCAGAGTGCCTCGTTGTATAACAGAGTGCCCCCTTACATAAAGTGTCCCATCAGTGTACCACCATAAATCAGGAACCCCAATCAGAATACCCTCATGCATCGGTTGGCTTGACCGCAGCACCCCCTTAGATCAGTTACCCCCATCTGTTTGCCCCTTTACATCAGGTATTCTCCTTCACAGTCCCCCCTTACATCAGGAACTCCAATCAGAATACCCTCATATCAGTTTCCCCCCCAGAAAATTGCCCCATTGATCAATTGCCCCATCAGAGTCTCCCCATAGATCAGATGCCCCCATCAGAGTCTCCCAGTAGATCATATGCCCCCATCAGAGTCTCCCCATAGATTAGATGCTCACATCAGAGTGCCCCAACAGATCAGTTTCTCCCATCAGAGTACCCCCATAGACCAGTTGCTCCATTACAATACCCTCATAAATTAGTTTCCCCCATGGATCACTTGTCCTCATAAATCAATTGTTCCCAACAGAGTGCCCCCATAGGTTATGTTCTTGTTCATGAAAGGTAAGGGTGGTGAGCAGGGGTGGACTGACAACTCATGGGGCCCCCGGGCAATAGGGGATCATGGGGCCCCTGTGTCCTTGCCCAAACTCAAAAAAGCCTATGAAAAAGGTACCAGGGGCATCTCATGGGGCCCCCTACTGACCCTGTGTCCTCGGGCAGTGCTCGAGTTTCCAAATAGTCAGTCCGCCCCTGGTGGTGAGATATGTACAAATATTTATATGTATGGTTGCAGTTTCTTCCATGAGGCGATGTCGGCCATGTGGGAATCGCCTGGATGCCGGCTGGCATTCCAGATGATTAATGGGCCAATTAGAGAGGGGGATTTTTAAGGCGTTAGAGCTTGCGTAGCATTAATGCTTTCCTGTTATCATCTGGAGATTTTAATGTTGTTTGTCAGGAAACTATATGACCCTACAGGGATGTAAAGGTTAGAGTGTCTTCTAGTTTTTGCAATGTTGAGCTAATTTTAGCTCTGATTTTGTAGTTTCGGGGACTTTTTTGGTCTTGTGGGCGAGTAAATATAGCAATCTTCTATCATCTGCTGCATGGACTCGCTCTGCATATAATTTTGGCTTACTATAGCATTGCCACTTTAGTCTCTTATTTAATGGAGGTACAGTAGAACTTATTTTTTGGTTGTCTGTTGAAACAAATCGAGAGCTTTTTGATGGCTGAGGTTTTACATATTGTTTTTTTTTGTTATTACAGGAAGCTATATGTGCTAATTGAGGAGTATACTTTTACTAATTATGTTCTTCTGAACCAGAGATTATCTGCAGATGTTGAATCATTGGGAAGTTCCATCCAAATCTCTTTCTGGGTCATACATTTATGGTAAATATGTAAGCTTATGTATGGGGGATGTTTATGTTATAATTGGTCTATTTGCTTCTTCGTTTTATTTTCTTTCTTTAGTAATAATTGCCTTATATAACCTTGTATGCGAAAGCTCACTATTTTGGTGGCTCACAAATGAAAGTATATTAGGTTTGTATAAGCAATTTAATTATTTCTAGAGTTATATTTGGGTAGTATATTTGTTTTATATCCTGCTTAAAAAGTGATATAATGGAGACGAGGGAGTATTGGTTTGTTTTTGGTTGCCATGTGAGCAGGGCTGTGGATAAGGGGGTACCACTAGTCCTCCTGTGCGGGGCCCAGGCCAGCAGGGGGGCCCAGGCAGCTGGGTGAATTGGATGTGGGCAGGGAAGGTGATTGGTACAGTGGCAGAGCAATTACTGGAACTGATCCTCTGTATGGCTCTCTATGCAGCACCTGAAAGCTGGCTTCTTCTTCTCTCCCTTCCGCTGGCTTTCAGCTGCTGCAGAGAGATACATGCAGGGGATCGGTTCCAGCAATTACCTCCCCACCGCACCCTTCACAATCCCTGTGCACCATACATTTCCCCCTGCTGTCCTGGCCCCCCTGTGTGCCCCTACTTTTGGCTTCCCTCCTCTCCTTCCCACCATCAGCAGCTGCAAGCACACAATAGGACCCTTCAGGATGGAGAGTGGGGTAACGGTCTGGTAAATATGCCATATTTCTCAGCCCCTTTCTTTCCTGAATGTACACAATGAGTGATTGGTACTGACCACTCACTGTGTTCATAAATTAATCCTAGTAAACTGTGTTTTTTTGGGGGGCCCTGTCAGGTTGGCTTTATGGGGCCCTATGGTTTCTAACAGCAGCCCTGCATGTGTGCCCCCCCACCCTGTATTGATTGCCACCTGTAGCTCCTCTCTCTATCCCCATTCATTTGGAGTGATACCTCATTTGGAAGATATTGGAATATTGCACAATTTGTACATTTATTATTATTTTTTTTCTATTTATATGATTCTGTGAATAGTACTATATATATCATGGGCTCCTGTAAAGTGGATAATGTCCATGAAACTCGTCGGGCCATATGGATTCAACACTCACAGGGCTTAAAATTTCAAGTCTAGACCTACTTGCCAGGCAAAAACCTTACTCTCCACCAGTTGCCCCACCAAACCTTGCCCAGGTCCGCGTCCACGGCAGTGGAGAGCAGGCCTCTCCTTGTGTCTCCCTCAGCGGAGGAGAGCTGACTTCTCCTGCACCTGTCCCCTCAGCAGCACTTCCAGTGTAATGACGGTGCCGAAGAAAAAGCCGGAAGTCAGAAACCGGAAGTCGGCTTCAAAACGAGGCTTGGAGCACAAATGGAACACAAATCGATCCCCGGGGTCTGGGGATCACATTCCAAGCTACCCGCTCCATCAATAAATGTGCAGGGCATTACTGTGCTCGGCAGAAAGGAAATTCCCCTCGCATTTGGCGAGTGAGCGAGCTGAATTTTCAAGCCCTGCTCTATGATATGAAAGTACTAATTGATCAGTACTTGATTTTAAAGTTTGTATTTTGATACTTTATACATTTATATACATTGTAATGAAATATATATTATTTTATGAATTTTTTTAATAAAAGAGAATTTTATGTAACATAGTGTGCCTCCAAAGTCCCAAACAGCATTTTTGCTTCTATTTTTCCTAAACTTTTGTATGTAGGGGCGTGGTACTAATTTTCTTGTTTTTAGAATTTGCTAATGCCATAGAAACTGATCCTTACCTAACAGCTCATTAGTCTTTAATGAAAGCTGGCCAACACTGACAGTTAGGTGCCAGGTACTTTGTAGACACTTCTAGGGGTACCCCTTAGTCAGGAATGCAAAAGCCCAACTGCTATTGGGGCTATATGCGTAGAGTGCACTTAGGAACATTGTTTGAGTAGTTATTACTTTCATGGTTGATGGTATTCTTGCTGATACTGTGTGGGCCATCATAGTGGGGCTTAGCCTTGTTGCGGCGTATGTCAATGGCCGTAGGTGAAATTGCCAAATTTTATGGACCTGTTTCTACACATTGTATTTGCTTACTCTTCAATAATATCTTCACCTTATTGATCCTTAAGTTGCTTGTGGTCTATTTTCTGTGTACTATCATAGAGAAGTAGAACATTAATGCTTCAGTTATACTGGCGTGAGTAACCTATAACCAGGTGAGTCACTGAAGACCGAGCAGCTTCAAGAGTCACAGCAGAGAACTGAGGACCCAGGAAACGAAGTGGCTCCCGCAGGGGTTACGCTACAAATGCTTTAAAGTAAAAAATGTCCTGCCTTTAGAACCACTTTAGGCCGTCCATATGCTGTATGATTGTACAATTTATAGACAATGTCCTTTAACTGTATCAAAACCATATAATAATGACCAACATAAACAAACCATTTATTTAGTATCCTATAAGCTAGACCTTTGTACTATATAGTTGATGATAGATCCAAAGGAGTTTGTACAATTAGATTGTATAGTGTATGACCATTTTTAGCAGCACACAAATAGATCATTCAGTTTGGCTGCAGAAGTTGCTGGAGAGATCCAGGGGCGGACTGACAACTCATGGGGCCCCCGGACAATAGGGGATCATGGGGCCCCTGTGTCCTTGTCCACACTCAAAGCACACCTAAAAAAACCTATAAAAAGGTACCAGGGGCATTTCATGGGGACCCTACTGACAATGGGCCCTCGAGTTTTCAAATGCTCAGTCCGCCCCTGGAGAGATCTCACCACTAGTGAAATATTTCAGGCAAAAAAATAATGCCACTTGAAAGCAAACATGCATGACTATAACATCAGTTTTGGTTGGGTCTGTCCTTTAAATAAATGAGCATCACTCGATATTCTGTTTGGTGTTGATTATTGGCCATTTAGCACCTGGCTGTGTATGTGTAAAAAGTTTATAAAATTACTGCTTTCTGCCAAATGAACAAACTCACAAAACTGACTATTACTGATGGGGAAACATCCCTGCCGGTCCATCTGTTCTTGGCTGATAAAAGTGATGGCAAAGCTCCAAGGCATGTGCTCTAGTTTATAAATTAGAGACATCAGTCAGATGAAACCGATAATAATTAAATGGGCCAGTCCTTACAAGACTGTTATTTCCCTTACAGATGGACTCTACAAGACCCACTGACTCCCCGATTGCTTTTATCTGAATGTGAGGTCAATTGGCATAATATTCTCATTCGGACGCTTACTGTGGGGGTTCACTAAGTACATTCAAGACTGAATATTATGTACTAGCCTTTTCTTTTAAGGAGGAGGAACCCTTCAAATACATTTCTGGTCTCAAGGAACTCCCTGGTAATAATTATTATATCTACAGAACATCATACAGAGTAATGCTCACAGGGGAGATTGCTCATACATTTGTGGTCATTGGAAATACAGATAGTCAAAAAGATCAATGGTGTCGGTGGTTAATTATCTGAGAGACAGAATTTGCTCATTGCTCAGGGAACCCCTAGCAACCTCTGGAGAAGCCATTCTCAACCAGGGTTTTGTTGAATCCTGGGGTTCCTCCAGAGGCTGCTAGGGGTTCCTTGTGCTATGGCCAGATGATCTCCCATTTGATGATGTCTGCATAGTTTGAGGGTTAACACCACCTGGCAACATCATAAACATGACATTAATGATCTTTGTAGCTGTCTGTAAGGATGACTACAATGTAAGGAGGGCATCTTCACACTGATAAATGACCTCTGATAAATTGATTTTAGTAGGGCTTCCCTGAGACCTAAACATTATTTTGAGAGTTCCTCTGGGGTAAAAACATTGGGAAAGTCTGCTCTGGAGGAATACTAGGAATCTATGGAATCCTGGCTGAGAAAGGCTGTTATATATTAATTCTGGGGACTTCTTTGGAACTTTTTGCTTATGAAAAAACTTTGGAGATCTGTGTGACCCAGTTTGGTATCCCAAAGCAGCCATTCTCAACCAGGTTTCTGTGAAACCCTAGAATTCCTTCAGTGGTTGTTAGAGGTTCCTTGAGCTGTGGCTAATTGACTTCCATTTTGATGGTGCCTGCATAGTTCCAAGGTCAATGCCACTTGACAGAATTAATTACATGGGACCAGTGATTTTTTTAAAACTCTAAGGGTGGCATTTTGACCACCATTGTAAGGGGGCATTCTTCCCACTGACTCCCAATAAATTGGTTTTCAGTCCCTGCATACTGAAAATTATTTAAAGGGTTCCTCTAAGGTAAAAAGGTTGAGAAAGGCTGTCCTTAAGGATTATAATATAATAGCTCTTTCCTTATCAACAATCTCAACCACTCCTAAATCACACCTCCTACAGTGAATAAACTAATATAAACATAAAATATATATATATAATATATAAAATATAAATAAAGTCCCAAATATCTCTGAAAAATTCAAATCACTTTCTTTTCCACCTCCACATCATCTCTTGTAATACTGTGTACGATATTCCAAATATAGTGATCCAACGTTGAAAAACCTCGAAAAATATAAACTAAAGATAGTGCATTACCTTAATAAATTCACACTTGTGCAAAAATATGTGTCATGCACATTACATAACAAGTGTCAGAACAGTGCAAAAAAAAAAAAAAAAGTTTTGTAACCACTAAAGATAATAATAAATATATATAAAAATGAATACTTATTCACACGTGAACATACGTGAACACTCACTCCAAAATATAATAAGTGTGTTCACTACTAATTTTGACAGTAAACTCAAACACTGCAAACAATACTAATACACAAAACAACCAAACGTGAATCCCAAATACTGTCACAAAGGTGAACACTCCAACTTGGTGCAGCAAATGAACAATTACCCTATAGAGGTAATAATCCGCTCTTCACAATAGTAGATGCTGGCACCTCCAAGCTTCTTATAACTCCTTTAGGCGTGCTTCCATATCCCTCATAAGGCAAATCAAATGTTAGAGGCTTTGTAGTATAAAGTATAATACTTTATTGAAGAACTTACATCTAAAACTCCAGCTTCCAGCTTCTGAGGTATATAATCAGGCAGTATCCTGGCAGAAACAGCATGTGCCCTAAACAAAGATGGCCGCAATCGTACTTCCGTTAAAACGTAATTGCATCATACGTCACATGTACTGACGCGTTTCGTCACATCCTGGACTTTATCATCAAAGTCCTTAAGGATTCTCATTTCTGATATCCACAGTGAACATTTGTTTTTTTCAGTAGGATTTATGTTGCAGCAACTGTTCTTGTTCATTTCTTACAAGTTATTATATGCAAATAGTTGCTTAACTAGATTCTCATCTACTTGGCGATATCATATATACCTTGAGAGGAAGCAATGGATCTGTAATTACCTGATAACTGATTGTTCAAGATGCATACTCATTTGTGGACTTGGTTTGATATGGACTACAAACTCCCTTGCATTTCAATGTGTATCTATCATATCCATCACCCAAATAGTGCAGTGCTTCCATTAAAATTCTAATCAATGATATTATATGCAAATAAATACAAATAGTGAACAGTTCAGAAGAAATGTATACTTGTGCATAGTGACACCTAATCACCAAAAATATAAATTCAAATGGTAAACATAAAGTCCAAATAAATGTCCCATACACAATCCAATAATCATGCAATCCTAGATAAGCGATTCTCTTCCCAGGAGATGATCTTCACCTTAATCACACCACAGTGCCCTTCACCACACCTCATGGGTGTCCTCTCACCTTCTCTGCAGTACCTCACTGTGCTATAGGAGGTCAGTTGCACTTTGTTAATACAGGGACACTGCTCCCGTCGATATTGCCACACACCACGATCATCAAATTCTCAGCTCTAGAAGTAACATAAGGGAAGCAAGAAGTAGACCAAATAGTGCAGATTGCTCTCACATTTCAGAAGAAAACAATAGGCGCATATCTCATAGCATCACTCAGTATGGCATCCTGGCTCCAGCCAGCGAGATGACGTCACTGCCCGTCTGACACAGATCTGAAGATAAGAATGGGATCAGTCATTAAACGTGGTGGTTGTACCTAACATACTGTATATTGGAGTTTTTGCACTTTATTTGCACAATTTTCTGAATATTTTACTTTTTGGGTCCTGATTAAACTGCACAATAAATATACTGTATTTATGTGTATTATGTGGACAGGATAAGGGGAAGGGATGAGGAGTTTGGTTTTAATACTCATAGTCATGCATGTATGTTTTCATACTGTTTTGTGGAATAAATGATCATTGGAGGGGAGATGGCTGGTGTTATTGTTGTATCTTTGTTACATTGCTTAGTATGCAGCAGTCTGTGGTTGTATTCGTTCTTTGTGGTTTGAAAAAAAGGCCCAACATGTATACAGGGGAGAACAGCCTACCTGCTCAGAACTCCATCCAGGCATTACTGCAGAGTCTTTCCACTGCCTAAAGAGAGCCTGTCACCAATCAAATACATGTCAGGTAAAACTATAGAAAAATAAAATGTTTTACATGCTTACTGGCAGTGTTTTGTCTTTCCATAACTTTTTACTAATGTGTCTTTGAACTAGAAAATGTGATTACTCCAGAAAAGTTCAAGCGGAGCTCAGGGTCGGACTGACAACTCATGGGGCCCCCGGGCAATAGGGAATCATGGGGCCCCGTGTCCTTGCCCAAACTCAAAAAACCCTATGAAAAATGTACCAGGGGCATCTCATGGGGCCCCCTACTGACTCCGGGCCCTCGAGCAGTGCCCGAGTTTACTAATGGTCAGTCCGCCCCTGGCGGAGCTTCACTCTCTTAACCAACATTGGATATTTTTTAATTCTTATACTGCTAGCATTAGTAGCAATACATAGGAAAACATATTATATTTACTTGTTTTAAACCTTTTTTTTACATTTCTTAAGTTACTTCCTGGTTTCTGGCATAGGCATTTGACATCGTACATCCCAGGTGCCTTTAGGAAGGGAGGAGGGGTATTCTCAGCTAAGCACACCTTCCTGCTTACATGCCCAAACTAAGGGCAGATGGGTTCCAGGAGGTAAATGCTGCATGAATCATCTGCCCTTACTCAAAATGGCCACGACAAGAGATGCTAGGGAATGTGATATGACTAGAGATGAGCGAATCGAACCAGGCGAAGTGGAATTCGTTTCGAATTTCAGGAAAAATTTGATTCGTGCCGAATCCGAATATTAGCCAACTTCGGGTGCACGAATCGGATTTTTCCCGATCAGCCGGCAAAAGTGTCCCTGCAGAGAGCTCCGCTATTTCGGACAGTTCTCTGACAGTTCCTTCACATGTACAGCGGTTGAAACATTGTATCTATTTGTTTCCATTTAGGATACAGATGTTTTTATTCGGAAACAGATACAATGTTTCAACCGCTGTAAATGTGAAGGAACTGTCAGAGAACTGTCAGAAATAGCGGAGCTCTCTGCAGATACACTTTTTGCTGTACTGGAATACTTCTTCTTTTCATTCTTCTTTTCATTCTTCTCATTCTTCTTTTCATTCTTCTTTTCATTCTTCTTCTCATTCTTCTTTTCATTCTTCTTCTTCTTCTTTTCATTCTTCTTTTCATTCTTCTCATTCTTCTTTTCATTCTTCTTCTTCTTCTTTTCATTCTTCTTTTCATTCTTCTTCTTCTTCTTTTCATTCTTTTTCTTCTTCTTTTCATTCTTCTTTTCATTCTCTTCTTCTTCTTCTTTTCATTCTTCTCATTCTTCTTTTCATTCTTCTTCTTCTTCTTTTCATTCTTCTTCTTCTTTTCATTCTTCTTTTCATTCTTCTTCTTCTTCTTTTCATTCTTCTTCTTCTTTTCATTCTTCTTCTTTTCATTCTTCTTCTTTTCATTCTTCTTTTCATTCTTCTTCTTCTTCTTTTCATTCTTCTCATTCTTCTTTTCATTCTTCTTTTCATTCTTCTTCTTCTTTTCATTCTTCTTCTTCTTTTCATTCTTCTTTTCATTCTTCTTCTTCTTTTCATTCTTCTTCTTCTTCTTTTCATTCTTCTTTTCATTCTTCTCATTCTTCTTTTCATTCTTCTCATTCTTCTTCTCATTCTTCTTTTCATTCTTCTTCTTCTTTTCATTCTTCTTTTCATTCTTCTCATTCTTCTTTTCATTCTTCTTTTCATTCTTCTTCTTCTTCTTTTCATTCTTCTCATTCTTCTTTTCATTCTTCTTCTTCTTCTTTTCATTCTTCTTTTCATTCTTCTTCTTCTTTTCATTCTTCTTCTTCTTCTTTTCATTCTTCTCATTCTTCTTTTCATTCTTCTCATTCTTCTTCTCATTCTTCTTTTCATTCTTCTTCTCATTCTTCTTTTCATTCTTCTTCTTCTTTTCATTCTTCTTTTCATTCTTCTTTTCATTCTTCTTCTTCTTCTTTTCATTCTTCTTCTTCTTTTCATTCTTCTTCTTTTCATTCTTCTCATTCTTCTTTTCATTCTTCTTCTTCTTCTTTTCATTCTTCTTCTTCTTCTTTTCATTCTTCTTTTCATTCTTCTCATTCTTCTTTTCATTCTTCTTTTCATTCTTCTTCTTCTTCTTTTCATTCTTCTTTTCATTCTTCTTCTTCTTTTCATTCTTCTTCTTCTTCTTTTCATTCTTCTTTTCATTCTTCTCATTCTTCTTTTCATTCTTCTCATTCTTCTTCTCATTCTTCTTTTCATTCTTCTTCTCATTCTTCTTCTTCTTTTCATTCTTCTCATTCTTCTTTTCATTCTTCCTTTCATTCTTCTTCTTCTTTTCATTCTTCTTTTCATTCTTCTTCTTTTCATTCTTCTCATTCTTCTTTTCATTCTTCTTCTTCTTCTTTTCATTCTTCTTCTTCTTTTCATTCTTCTTTTCATTCTTCTTCTTCTTCTTTTCATTCTTCTTCTTCTTCTTTTCATTCTTCTTTTCATTCTTCTTCTTCTTCTTTTCATTCTTCTTCTTCTTCTTTTCATTCTTCTTCTTCTTCGTCGTGCCCCGTGACTGCCCAAATGAGTGAAGTGTGCGGTGATTCTAAGATCGACGGCACTCATCTGCATGTCATACTGACTGACAGTATTATTTCTCTTCCCCAGCAGACTCCAAGGGCATTTAAATTAAAGGTACAGTGTTCTGCACTAATATAAAGGCTCTCTGAAGCCTAGAAACCCTTTAAATAAGTTAAATTCGCGGCGAATAAATTCGCATCGAATCAAATTTCTCCCGCAAATTCGGCGAATCAGCCGAATCGAATTTTTGAATAATTCGCTCATCTCTAGATATGACAACATCTGTCCACATTTGAGCTTGAAGTGACTTACTTGAGCACATGCGATACAACTATGTTTTAGGTGGAAAGGTAACTTTAAAAACTCTTAAATACTAGGAAAAAATGTAAATCTATGTCTTGCAAAGTGTTGCTAGAAAGTAAGGCACAGCAATACCATCAGATTAGTAAATGTAACTTATTCTTTTTAGAGACATTGCTGAGAAAAATGAAACAAAATAATATTGTATAATTTTTATAATGACAAAGTGAGGACATGTTGCCACCACATGGTGGGTGTGAGTATTGCACTTTAAAGTGAGCCCTAAGCAGGCTCCAACTGATGAATCTAACTAGTTGCCTGGTCATCATGCTGTTATACCAACCAACTTTCTTAGATGAGAAAGAGAGACTTTCAGGACAAAGTATGTAGAACCCACCCCCTGCCACATCTCCAATTTTATATATACAGCATATACTGTATATATATATATATATATATATATATATATATACTCTGCTCACTTTTAGGCGATCTCCAAAAACCTATCTCTTCAGGGAAGCCTATCTTGCCCTCAGCTAATAATGGAATCTTCTACTCTTCCAACTAGTCCATCCCCCACAGTTATTACCTTTTGTACCACTAGCCCCTCCCTCCTAGATTGTAAGCTCCAAGGAGCAGGGCCCTCCTATCCCTCTTGTATTGAACTGTTTTGTTGCTGTATTGTCTCCCGTTATATTGTAAAGTGCTGAGCAAACTGTTGGCGCTATACAAATCCTGTATAATAATAATAACAAATATATATATATATATATATATATATATATATATATATACAGGGGCTATAGGCAGGCATTGCTTCCCCCTTTGAAAAGCACTGTAGCTGTCATTACTGCTCTGTTTAACCATTTTGCAGCTGGGCCAATTTTTAAAGTTATCCCTAATCTTCTGGGCTCTCAGGGAAACCACTGAACAGCATGATCAGCATTAAAGAATTCCCTCTGTGGACTACAGATCCCCCCACCCCATGTTATACAGATGGGGATTGGGGAGGTGTTCTGTAGCTCTAACACACTTCCTGTCCTATGGTGACAATGCTGTCCTGCCACAGAGACAGTGGGGGCAATCCTACGAAAGGATGTGTGTTATAAAGGAAAAATACCAAAAAAAAAAATATGCAACCACCACACCTAAGGACTGATAAACTGCAATATATCACAATTGTTTTTTTTGGTTGAGTTACGCTTTATATACATCAAAAGAGTCTTCTTTCTTTGTTGTGGTGGCTGAGTATAAATTGACTGGTACCCGCCCAATCTATTGTAATATAATGGTTGGTCGGGAGCTCCCTGATTTCGGGAGGACTTCATATGACCTCCTTCCAGTCGTGTGCTCTAGCAGCCACACTGTAGCTCGATTTGTCACCCGTTGCGTCCGCCGGCCCTGGGATCATGTGATTGCTGTTACCAATCATAACGATTACATAACAATTGTACACAATTAATTGCTTTCATTCATAGCTATTCATTGTGTACTATTGTGATGATCTCTGTAATTGATCACAGTGATCACATGGTACAGACAGGACCAATCACAGCGCACTGTACCATGTGATACCTGTGCCCAATAATAGCTATCCTAATAGTACATTATGGCTATGAATGGATGCCATTCACAAAACTGATTACTGCGATTAGCGATCATCACTGTCACAAGCAATTGTAGTGTTAAAAAAATGGTCACTAATTCAACACTGTAGTGCTCTGGTCGCAGTATGTAACAAACAAATTTAAGAAAAAGAAAAACAATTTTTTTTTTATTTAAAATTTTTTTATTCCTTTCACACACTGTCATCAGTCAGAATCCTTGATAACTGACACACTGGTCATATGATGGTGCTGTACTGCTCTGGTGACAGTATGTAAATAAAAAAAAAATTGTGAAAAAAAAACTAATTTTTCTTTTAATTCGTCATTTTTAAAAAAAATTGTGACAAAAATATTAAAACTTAAAAAAACTCACTATGCCTCTTAGTAAAGTGGTTCTAAAGGCTCAAGGTTTTGTACCTTCATGCATTCTATGTGTGCAGTGACCCCCCCAACCCCCTCCCATCCTTACCTCAGCCCCCTCCGATCTATGGACATTCTTAACAGCCTCTGATATCTGGGGACTCTTCCTCCTCATTGGCTGAGACAGCAATGGGAGCCCATTGGCCAGTGAGCCAATGAGGAGAGAGAAGGGGTGGGGTTTAGGCTGCTTCTCTATATGTCTTATGGATGCATAGAGTAGCAGCTTAGAGATGAGCAGGCAGAGGTGGCCAGCGGCTTTCCCTGGGGGCACTGCTCATGGAGGAGGAGCCAGGAGTGCCCGAGGGGACCCCGAAAAGAAGAGGATCGGGGCCGCTCTGTGCAAAATCACTGCACAGAGCAGGTAGGTATATAGAGATGTTTGTTATTTTAGAAAAATAAAAAGAAGCTTTATAGTTTAGGAATTTTGCAGGCATACTAGACAGATTCTGATGACCAACTCGATACATGTATGTTAAAATAAAATTCATAAATCAAACAGGATCAGCTTGTAGGAAGAATGAAACATGGTGAGGAAAAGCCATTCTCCACTAATAAGTTGAGGTCACCGAAGATAGTTCACTGTAAAAAAAAATGACATACATTGATCAGCAACAAGGCGTAAGGTGGTGTTGCAGTATCAACAAGCCCTCTCACAGGCATAAATTGCAAGGAAGACTGGTGTTTCCAGATGTGCTGTCCAAGTTTTGGTCAGTAATGCAGTAATGTCTTCATGCAAGACTTGTTGCTAAAAAGCGATATTTGAGATGTGGAAACAAGCAACTCACCTATGACTTCCTTTTGCAATCTGAAGATGCTCAGTGGCACTTTTTGCTGAGATGTGGCAGAAACCAGCGGGGCTCTAGTACACCATCAACAGTCTAGAGAAGCCTGGTCAGTAATGGTCTTCATGCAAGATGTGTTGCTAAAAAGCTACACTTTACATGTGGAAATAAGGCCAAGCGACTCACCTATGACTTCCTTTTGCAATCTGAAGATGCCCAGAGGCACCTTTCTCTGAGACTTGGCCGAAACCAGTGGAGCTCTGGTACACCCATCAACAATTTAGCGAAGCCTGGTCAGTAATGGTCTTCATGCAATACTCGTTGCTAAAAAGCCATACTTGAGATGTGGAAACAAGGCCAAGCGACTCATCTATGACTTCCTTTTGCATTCTGAAGATGCTCAGTGGCACTTTTTGCTGAGACTTGGCAGAAACCAGTGGAACTCTGGTACACCCATCAACAGTCTAGAGAAGCCTGGTCAATAATGGTCTTCATGCAAGACGTGTTGCTAAAAAGCTATACTTTACATGTGGAAATAAGGCCAAGGGACTCACCTATGACTTCCATTTGCAATCTGAAGATGCTCAGTGGCACCTTTTGCTGAGACTTGGCAGAAAGCAGTGGAACTCTGGTACACCCATCAACAATCTAGAGAAGCCTGGTCAGTAATGGTCTTCATGCAAGACTCATTGCTAAAAAGCCATACTTTAGATGTGGAAACAAGGCCAAGCGACTCATCTATGACTTCCTTTTGCAAATTGAAGATGCCCAGTGGCACCTTTCGCTGAGACTTGGCAGAAACCAGTGAGACTCTGGTACACCCATCAACAGTCTAGAGAAGCCTGGAAGTGTTTATGCACTTGCTCGGTTGAGAAATTATTCATTGCGCTATTTATGAAAGTATCTTTACTTTACCGCATATTTTCGCAAGTGGCTAAAACGTTTGAACAGCTCTGTCAATATTAGCATAATGTATGCTTATTTATGTAGCTCTGTTTTTTGTTTCTCAAATATAAAAAGATAGCAGAAACATAAATGTGCATTGTATGATTCTCTCCAGGAGGGGGCAGCAGAGCTCCACTACATTTCAACAAAAAATGTACTTTTAAGATATAAAGTGGCATGTGTTGTAATAATTGTGGTCAGACCCACCTACCCTTATTAGTGCCCACATAGTGATTGCTGAAAGAGAAGTGCAAAAGCATTCATTTCACTGCATGTCCCTTTCAATAGACTCTCTCTAAAGTGTTTTGTTTTCCAAACGACTTTTAGAATATTGAAGAGGCTTACAGCGAAGTCCTTGAATATGTTCAAGAGGTTCCAACATCGACAGAGCAGAGGAATCAAAGACGAAGACGCTTCCATGTGCCAGGCACAGCATTCAACACTTCCACCTGAGCCCTTCTGATCTTCACACAGGGCATGTGCAAACCTTACTTGAACAAAGGTTTCCTGCAGAGATACCTTACACACATCATGTCCGCCTTGGGAATTATTTATGGAAATGCTTTATGTATGTGGCCAAGACCCTGAAAGTGGAACTCTTTTTAAAGGCCCTATTCACACGTTGCGGTGCGTTTACACGCATGCATTATTGCCAAGCATCAACATGCGGTACAGGGCATTCCATTCAAAATGAATGGGCTACTAACGCACCAATAATGATGCACCACTTTTGGTAGTGCACTGAAATGCACCACAATGTGTTGCTGTTCTGTTTCATATGCAGCTTTTGCTTTGAAATACCGTCATAGACTCAGTCTGTCCAGACATATTACGGTCACCTGCTGACTTGGCACCATCCATAGGCAGCTTAACTCTTTAATAGGGCCCAGCAGTTTACCCTACGCAGGATGTTTTTCTAGTCTTTAAAAGTGTAACACAAAAAATTCCCTAAGCCCTGTCTCTGCAAACACTGACTAAGGGAACAGGGAAGAAACAGGGAGTGTCTATCTAGGACTGAATGAACTAGCACTAAACAGGAGGGGATGACAGAGGGAGATATCAAATTACAACTAAAACAAATTGTAGTGGCAATAAATCATCTCTAGTTGCAGATATTCCACAAAACAATAGTAAATTGACACCGTTCATTGCGACAACAGAAAACAGGATTTGTTGTACTGGTTTTCTTGTTATCAATAACGCATTCCATACAAATGGTTTAGCGCTACAAAATTATACTTGGTTCTGTATTCTCTAAAAGGAGTGGTACTGGGAGGTGAGTAGGGGCAAAACCAAGGGACGGTGCTCAGAGGTGGGTAAGGGGCGGAGACAGGGAGGGACTCAGAAGTGGGAGTTCCTTCACTTATTCTCTGTGAAAAAAAGGTCTGCTTAGATTTATTTTCTGGTTTCTAGTAGTATCTGTGTACAAGTTGGGTCCCCTCAATTCCCATCCTGGTGTCTGACAGGAGTCAACGGGATGAGCAGTTATGGGAAATCTCTGCACATACAGTGAGGAAGGGCTACAACCTATTTTATTTATTTTTTTTATCATACCTGTCTATGTTCTTCTTCCTGTCTGCAAACTTCCCATGTGCAGGGAGTTATTGGCTTCCCATGTGCAGGGAGTTATTGGCTTCCCATGTTCAGGGAGTTTTTGGCATCCCATGTGCAGGGAGTTATTGGCTTCCCATGTGCAGGAAGTTATTGGCTTCCCATGTGCAGGTAGTTATTGGCTTCCCATGTGCAGGGAGTTTTTGGCTTGCCATGTGCAGGGAGTTATTGGCTTCCCATGTGCAGGGAGTTATTGGCTTCCCATGTGCAGGGAGTTATTGGCTTCCCATGTGCAGGGAGTTATTGGCTTCCCATGTGCAGGGAGTTATTGGTTTCCAATGTGCAGGGAGATATTGGATTCCCATGTGCAGGGAGTTATTGGTTTCCAATGTGCAGGGAGTTATTGGCTTCCCATGTGCAGGGAGTTATTGGTTTCCAATGTGCAGGGAGATATTGGCTTCCCATGTGCAGGGAGTAATTGGTTTCCAATGTGCAGGGAGTTATTGGCTTACCATGTGCAGGGAGTTATTGGCTTCCCATGTGCAGGGAGTTATTGGTTTCCAATGTGCAGGGAGTTATTGGTTTCCAATGTGCAGGGAGTTATTGGCTTCCCATGTGCAGGGAGTAATTGGTTTCCAATGTGCAGGGAGTTATTGGCTTCCCATGTGCAGGGAGTTATTGGTTTCCAATGTGCAGGGAGTTATTGGTTTCCAATGTGCAGGGAGTTATTGGCGTCCCATGTGCAGGGAGTTATTGGCGTCCCATGTGCAGGGAGTTATTGGTTACAATGTGCAGGGAGTTATTGGCTTCCCATGTGCAGGGAGTTATTGGCTTCCCATGTGCAGGGAGTTACAGTCATGGCCGAAATTGTTGGCACCCTTGATATTTTTCCTGAAAATCAAGTATTTCACACAAAAAAGGTATTGCATTAACACATGTTTTGCTATACACATGTTTATTCCCTTTGTATGTATTGGAACAAATATAAAACAGAGGCAGAAAAGCAAATATGACATAATGTCACACAAAACCCCAAAAATGGGCTGGACAAAAGTATTGGCACCCTTAACTTAATATTTGGTTGCACACCCTTTGGAAAACATAACTGAAATCAGTCGCTTCCTATAACCATCAATAAGCTTCTGACACCTCTCACCCGGAATTTTGGACCACTCTTCCTTTGCAAACAGCTCCAGGTCTCTCTTATTGGAAGGACACCTTTTCCCAACAGCAATTTTAAGATCTCTCCACAGGTGTTCAATGGGATTTAGATCTGGGCTCATTGCTGGCCACTTCAGAACTCTCCAGCGCTTCTTTGCCATCCATTTCTGAGTGCTTTTTGACGTATGTTTGGGGTCATTGTCCTGCTGGAAGACCCAGGATCTTGGACGCAAACCCAGCTTTCTGACACTGGGCCCTACAGTGCGACCCAAAATCCTTTGGTAATCCTCAGATTTCATGATGCCTTGCACACAGTCAAGGCACCCAGTGCCAGAGGCAGCAAAACAACCCCAAAACATCATTGAACCTCCACCATATTTTACCGTAGGTACTGTGTTTTGTTCTTTGTAGGCCTCATTCCGTTTTCGGTAAACAGTAGAATGATGTGCTTTACCGAAAAGCTCTATCTTGGTCTCATCTGTCCACAAGACGTTTTCCCAGAAGGCTTTTGGCTTACTCAAGTACATTTTGGCAAACTGTAGTCTTGCTTTTTTATGTCTCTGTGTCAGCAGTGGGGTCCTCCTGGGTCTCCTGCCATAGCGTTTCATTTCATTTAAATGTCGACGGATAGTTCGCGCTGACACTGATGCTCCCTGAGCCTGCAGGACAGCTTGAATGTCTTTGGAACATGTTTGGGGCTGCTTATCCACCATCCGGACTATTCTGCGTTGCAATCTTTCATCAATTTTCCTCATCCGTCCACGACCAGGGAGATTAGCTACAGTGCCATGGGTTGCAAACTTCTTGATAATGTTGCGCACTGTGGACAAAGGCAAATCTAGTTCTCTGGAGATGGACTTGTAACCTTGAGATTGTTGATATTTTGCCACAATTTTGGTTCTCAGGTCCTCAGACAGTTCTCGTCTCCTCTTTCTGTTGTCCATGCTTAGTGTGGCACAGACAGACACACAATGCAAAGGTTAAGTGAACGTCTCTCCTTTTTATCTGCTTTCAGGTGTGATTTCTATATTGCCCACACCTGTTACTTGCCCCAGGTGAGTTTACAGGAGCATCACATGCTTGTAACATTCTTATTTATCCGCAGTTGTGAAAGGGTGCCAATACTTTTGTCCAGCCCATTTTTGGAGGTTTGTGTGACATTATGTCGAATTTGCTTTCTTTCCTCCCTTTTTTTGTTTTGTCCCAATACACACAAAGGGAATAAACATGTGTATAGCAAAACATGTGTTAATGCAATACGTTTCGTGAGAAATACATGATTTCCTGGAGAAATATCAAGGGTGCCAACAATTTCGGCCATGACTGTATTGGCTTCCCATGTGCAGGGAGTTATTGTCTTTGGGCTCTGGGCTAAGCTGCTATGAACAAGTTGTGCCTTGGACCAGCCCCCCCCCCTCCCTCCTCCAATGAGAATAGCTCTTTCAGTGATTTCACTGCATGATCTCTGAATGAGTTAGCACCAGATGAGTTACAGGATCCTCTCCCCCCTTCACAGATCATGTTACAAACACTGAAAGCAATGAAATAACCTTTCTGAATGGAGGAGGGAGGATGGGGTGGGTCCCCAGTGCAATATTTTCACAACAGCTCAGCCCTGAGCCCAGACCTATAAACCCCCTGTACACTGAAAGTTCAGAGACAGGAAGAGGACAGGGCATCCCTGCAATCAAGATTTCTCCAGGATCCTGCTGCCTGCACAACGTGGGGCATACTTCTTTGCAGGTAAGTTATATCATTAAAGCTGTAGGGGGAAAAATTTAATTTTAGGTTAAACTTTAGCTTTAAAGCCCAACTTCAGGTAAAACATTTTTTTCTCATGGAGTAGGGCTGTACTGCCACTGCACGAGTCAACTACTCATTTTGTTTAGGGGTGAGCAGAAGCATATACTTACCTAATCCTTTGATCCCCTGGCAAATGGCACTCCCCCATGGTCCAGCTGTGGATTGTTCTTGGTCTATGGAGCCTGCGCTGAGCGTGATGATGTCAGGAATAGTCAAGACCGCTGAAGCGTGGGGTTCCTAGACCAGTCTTGTGCTGGGAGGATAAGGCAAGTATATCTCTGTTCTCCTCTCCCCTAGAAAAAAATGAGCACTTAATCCATGCAGTATGGGAACAGCCCCACTGCTTGGGAATTTTATTTCTGCCCAGAGTTGGTCTTTAAAAAAGTCCATGCTTATAGAAAACAGTTTTTTTTTTATAAATATTTATTAATTTTCCAACAAAATTCATATTACAATCCTTTTCCCCACTTAAAGGGACAAAAGAAAACAAACAGAACAATACAGTCTTACAAATAGTTATCTCCCTAAAATAACTCCATACCCCTCCCCATCTACTCTCCCCCCCCCCTCCTCCCACCCCATTACTCTGCGTTTTCTCCCTACCCCCTATAGAGAGTGCTCATAACCTGTCTAGTAGAGTTTTATATCTTCATTTATTTCACCTTTCCTTTAAATTTCTCCCATTTTTCCCAATTTGCATGAAATATCCCCATCTTATCTACATGCATATAATAAAGTTTCTCCATCTTACAAATCTGATTCACTCTGACCACCCAATCCTCTTCCGTCGGCAGCTCTCTTTTTCCCCAATACCTGGGAATCAGACTCTTTGCGGCACTTAGTAAATACCCTATACCCAAATTCTTCTATGTTTTCACTGGTACCTCTGTATTATGGCAAAGACAAACCCCTGGGTCTAATCTAATATTAACTTCAGTAATCTTCCCCACTACATTAACTATTTTCTTCCAAAACATTTGTATTTTTGAACACCCCCACCATATATGATGCCACGTGCCTATCTCTCCACATCCTCTCCAACACAACGGTGAAATCTCTCCATTCATCTCATTTTCAACTTTCGGTGTAATGTGCCATCTTATCAAACACTTATAATTTGCTTCAACCTCTCACATACTAATATTTTCATGGGTTAATCCATATATTTTTTTCTGCATCTCTTTATCTATTTCCATCTCCAGATCTCTTTCCCATTTCTCTATATACCTCGGTTTAGTGCTAATATCTATATCAGTGAAAATTCTATATATTTTTGCAATTCCATGTTTCCCATCCCCCCTTTCATCTAACAATCTTTCAAATGGATTCCAATCCTTCCTATTTCTAAAAGGTCTTGGAAGTCCTCCTACAAAGTGCTTCAATTGGTGATATCGCCATTCATCCATCCTATTGAAAATCTCCCCCTTTTTTTTAACAACTCCTTTAGTGATCTCAATTCCTCCCCCACCATTATATCTCTTAATCGTGCATCCTCTTTTATAATCCATTTCCCTGTGATATCCTCCCTACCTGGTGCAAAAAACTCTGTGTTCCTTAAAGGTATCAATAGTGAATTAAAAACCCACCCTTTCTCTCTGTGCATTACATCCCAAACTCTCAAGACATTTAAAGTGTACAAACTTGTGTCATTATCCACACCCCTATATTGTGTGGGCACCCATATAACCCTACTTAAATTCGTCCCACTCAACGTATTTTCTATTTTGACCCAGCCTTTCTCTGGATTGTGCGTCCAATCAAAAATTCTCGCCATTATCACAGATTTATAATACCTCTTAAAATCTGGTACTCCCAACCCTCCCCTCTCTTTATTTCTACTCAGTGTTTCGTAACAGATTCTAGGTTTTTTATTCTTCCAAATATATCTTGTTATCATTTTTTTAAGTTTTTTAAAATATACCTCTGGCAATTTGATTGGAACCATTTGAAATTTATATATTACTTTGGGCACAATTATCATTTTTATCAGATTTATGCGACCTATCCAAGCCCGGTTTCCACCCCCCAATCTCCTCAATTCTTGTTTAATCTCATTTAGGAGTGAAATATAATTTTATTTATACAAGTTTTTATACGAAACTGAAAGTTTTACCCCTAGATATTTTAATTCTCTCTCTCTCCATATGAAGGGAAATTCTTCTTGTATCTTTTCTCTTTCCTTGTTTGTAAGATTTATATTTAGGATCTCAGTTTTTGTCGGGTTAATTTTCAAGTTTGATAACTCCCCATATTCCTTCAATAACCTCGTTAGATTTGGGAGTGTTATCCTAGGATTTCCCACATAGAACATTAAATCATCCGCATAGGCCGCTACCTTATGTTCTCTACCTCCAATCCATATTCCCTTTATGTCTATGCTCTTCCTTATTGTAGACAGCAAAGGCTCCAAAGACAGAACATACAACAAAGGTGGCAATGGACATCCCTGTCTTGTTCCATTTGTCATTCCAAAAAAACTCTGACCGTTCTCCGTTAACCAAAATAGCTACTGATGGTCCTCTATATAATTTTTCTATCCACTCTCTCATTTTAACTCCCACCCCCAGCGCTTCTAAGGTGTTCATCATAAATCCCCAACTCACTCTATCGAATGCTTTTTCAGCAACCACTGACAACAACACCACCAGGGTTTTCTCTTTTCTACTTTTCTGTATGAGCAACAATGATCTCACCCCATTGTCTCTGCTTTCTCTTCCTTGAACAAACCCCACCTGATCCCCATGTATCCAATCGGGCATCAAGTCCTTCAACCTACTCGCCAATACCTTTGCGTACAATTTAGTGTCTACATTCAATAGTGAAATTGGTCTATAACTTGAGCACAAGGTGGCATCCTTATCATCCTTGTGGAATAAAACTACATTAGCCTGCAGAGATTCTCGCCTCATTTCCATCTCACCCTCCAAGGCATTCATATATGTCTTAATTTGGGTATTAACACTTCTCTGTATTTTTTGTAATATCTCAACGTATACCCATCTGGCCCTGGACTTTTCCCCCCCATGGTACTTCTCAATGCTATTTCTATTTCTTCTTGTGTGATCTCTGATTTTAGGGATTCTAATTGTTCTTTACTCAATTTTGGCAAACCTGTATTTTCTAAGTATATCCTTCTTTTTTCACTATTTACCAATTCATCCTTATTTACAATGTCTTGTGTGGCAATGTTATACAGCTTATTATAATATTCCTTAAATATTCCCGCGATTTCTTTCGTCGAATAAAACAAATCACCTTTAAGATTCCTTATTTTTTCTATATAATTCCTATTTTTCTTCTTCCTTAAGGCTCATTAAATACTTTTCCGGCCTGTCGCCCCATCTATATCTTTCACTTATTACTTTAAAGACTCTCCTTTTTTCTTCCTCCATCAAGGTCTCAAGCTCTTCTTTCTTTTTTTTATAGAAAACAGTTTTGCTGGATTGTCAGATGAACTCCAGTGATCTATATTCATCATAGTCTTCAATTCTACCCCACTGGAACAGTGAAGACCATGAGAAGTGGGTGTCACTCTCTTTCTCTATCTCCTAGGGCAGAGTAAATAACAGGGAATCCAAGCTGCAAGAAATTTACATATTTATTATGACCTTGTGGAAGTGTCAAAGACACAAACTTCTGCCAGGAAATTTCACCTGTCTGTCAGTTACGGAGGTATAAGTAGCCAGAGGTGGTTCAATCCACTGTGACACCTTTGCTGTAATGTCAGCTGCAGGATGTTAAAACCAACACAAGGTGGCAGTGTCCTGCAAATTCAATGGCACTCACAATCTGTAAAGCATCCCCATGGACCTTGTATGCTGAATGGCAGGACTTTGCTGGGGAGCCGTGTATCCGAGGACTACTTTTCCCAGACAAGCTGGTGTGTGAATGGAGGCAGAGATATATAGAAACCCGGGAGACTGGGCAGAAAGTGAGAAGGAAAAGAGCTGGAGAGCGGAAGCAGAGAGAGAGAGTTGTGCCGACTGCCGGAGAACTGGACCAGGCTGCAGAGTCAGAGAGAGCAGAAGCAAGGAGGAGCTGCTGACCGCTGTTCAGCGATACAGTCTGCCAGCAGGTGACCTGGAGTGCAGTGACCGGACAAAACACTGGGGATGGGGGCACCCATCCTCCAAGAGAGAGACAGTCAGGACCTACTGGAAGCTAATGATCGGGTGAGAGAGTCCCATACACCAGTTAAGCAAGAGAACACTGACATTCTCCTTATACCTGCTACTTTACCTGTACACAGTTGTGGACATTGCATTTAGTTAACATGTGTTGTATCCTAGTTCCCACAACTGCTACGGATGAGCACATTTGCAGTGCAGTTAAATCATCAGAGCTGACCGCAGTGCACACCTCCTGCAGGCCAGACCACATCAGTGCTTCCTGAACCATTGGCTTATTCTCCTATAAAAGCTTCTACCACTATTGTCATTGGTCACCACATCCCAGAGAGGAGTTTCCCTTTTGCCAACAAGTCCATTTGATAGTTTAACACTTTATTTGCCTAAAAGCTGCTCTTTTCCCAGTTCATTAAAGGAGACAACACTCAAGTAAAGTGTCACTTGAAGGGAAAGTCCTTGTCCTTTCTTCTACCTCCCCTTTGTATCAATCCAGTCAGAAACGATCACCTACATCACCTACATCATTGCCTAATTGTGCACCAACTGGGCCCCAGCAAGCACTTAAAAGAGTCCTCACTGCACTTAAAGGGACTATGCCTACCCTGGTCAAAGGGCTCTTTTACCTCAGATTTAAACCTTGCCATCAGACTCTGAGGGCCCAAAGTAAGCTAGTCCCATTATTGCAATATCTTATTGCTCACTAGGGTTGCCATCACCTCAGGTCAGAGGCATTGGGTTCATTTCTGAAAAGCAGGCCTGCTAACATTGATTGAATTTCTGCTATATGTGTTACTTCTTTGCTTAGAGTTGCTAAGAGTAATTATTGCCATTCCAAGTATCAGTACCAGTTTGTACTGTTCAATCAAGTTTACATTGAAGTTTAATATAAACATCATGTCAGATTACACTAATCTGTGTGTGAGTCTACTTTCTGGTGGTAATTTACTTTGGTCAAAGGAATCTTGTGGTGTCAGCAGGGGTTGGGCTTCCAGAGAGGGGTCCAGAATGACAGGGAGCCTGAAAATACCTAGGAATACCACAGACTGAGGACAAGCATGGTTAAAGGTGTTGTTTTGCTACAGTATGACTAAAAAGCCTCCCATGTATACACAATATCAGCAAAATCATATGGACTCCCTTCTCAGCTATTAAATTCAGATGTTTCCTGTGAAAGATTAATGCTACAGTATACAAAGACATTTTAGACAATTGTGTACTTTCTGCCTTGTGGCAACAGTTTGGGGAAGACCCTTTGCTGTTCCAGCATGACTGCTCTGCAGCCAGATCCATAATGGTTTGATGTGTTTGGTGTGGAGGAACTTGAGTGGCCTGGCCAGAGCCCTCACAACCAACCCTACTGAACATCTTTGAGATGAATTGGAAAGCCATCCAGGTCTTCATGTCCAACATCAGTATCTGACCTCAAATACTCTTTTGGTTGAATGAGCACAACTTCTCACAAACACACTCAGAAAAATGAGGACAACTCTATATTAGTAGTCATGGTGTTACAATAGCATAGCTCCCAATTGTCCCTGATTTTGAGCAAAGGCCCTCTGTCCCTCTTTCCACCTCATTTGTCCCTCATTTTGGTCAGATATCTATAGTTGTAAATAAAATGCACTATTTATCTTTAAAAAAAAGCATTTCCCAGTGCTAAACCTTTCATCCAACATCTAAATTGCTGCATTTGTAAATTTCAAAAGCTAGTATAAAGGAATAGTAATGTTAAAAAAAAGCAATTGTGGATTTAACTAACCATTTTATGTATAATTCTCCTTTAAGGGGGCATGGCAGGGGTGTGTCTTATGCTTACATACTTTTTTTAATAGGTATCCCTCTCGTTCCACTCTCAAAAAGTTGGGAGGTATGCAATAGGATGTCCATATAGTCGTGATGATCAGGTGTTCCCTAGTTTAGCCATATGGAGTAGTTGTCTATTACATCAATCCAAAGGCTTTAGTACTGTCACTAACGGAAAACAAGCCATTTCATCAAACTTCTTTATCTGACCTCCTGAGTGCTCCTTAGGCTGAATGGACACAAGTTCCTACAGAGATACTTCAAAATCTTAGTGAAAGCCTTCCCAGAAGAGTGAAGACTTTTATGGCCTCAACAAAGGGAAGAGAGACTCCATATTAAGACCAATGAGTTTTGAATGGGGTGGTTATGGTCAGGTCTCCACAAACCTTTTGTCCAACTGTCTCCTAGCTTCTGCTTGGCCTAGCTTCTACTCGAAACATAAATGTTCTGATTGTATGAGCATTTCTGTTTGGGTAATAGGGGAGGGAGGGGGAATGAATGCACAGACATACATGTCATCAGATTATCATGATTTTTTTCTTTAATCTGACCTCCTAAGTGCTCCTTAGTCTGAATGGACACAAGTTCCTACAGAGATACTTCAAAATCTTGGTAAAAGCCTTCCCAGAAGAGTAAAGACTTTTATGGCCTTAAGAAAGGGGAGAGAGACTCCATATTAATGCCAATGAGGTTTGAATGGGATGGTTGGGTGTCATGGTCAGGTCTCCACAAACCTTATGTCCAACTGTCTCCTACCTTCTCCTTGGCCTAGCTTCTACTCGAAACATAAATGTTCTGATTGTATGAGCATTTCTGTTTGGGTAATGGGGGAGGGAGGGGGGAATGAATGCACAGACATACATGTCATCAGATTATCATGATTTTTTTTTTTTTTACCAGTTCATTGCTTTAACCCTTAAGAGTTGCTTAGGGCTGTCATGGTCTGCCCTATAGACATTCAATTGTTGCCAAATTAGGCCAGAAATGACCTGACCACAACCTCTAGTGAAAACATATGAAGCTCCGGTTCTTTAATGCTCCACTTCTCTAAATAGCAAGTTATTTGAAGTAGGACTAGTGGTATGTATGTTCCCTTTAGAAAAAAAAAGTTTGTGTAGTTAAATACCTTTAGTTAGTGTTTACACAGCACCAATTACAACAGCGCCAATCATGTAACTCATATACAAGTAGTCTTCATCAAGAAAGGCCACCAAAAGCATCCCTACAGCACCGCGATGATTAAGAATGAAAAGTGGCAGCCAAAGACATAAACTATACAAATCAGCAAAACACATTAACATCTCGAATTTCAGCCAAGGCTCAGTCTGCTGTTTTTAAGCTTTCTGATGATTTTTGGACCAGACAGGAGAATCAACATTGAGGTTACACAATGTGTATGCCCTGGAGGCAGACCAGGCTCTGCTAGCTGTGCATGATGTGAGTTCAAAAGCATTATTCATATGCAGTTTTACATTAGAGCTCTTTTTAAGTTCATATCTCAGTGTTAAAAAATTATGATTTAAAGGGACATTACCATTTTTTCTTTTTAAAAATGCCTTTGAAAATGCTGTATATAGTTAAAATGACTCTGTCATTGGCTTAAATTGATACTAAACACACACTGAGGTTTATTTACTAAAGCTGGCTCACTCAGAATCTGTTACAGCTGTGCATGGTAGCCAATCAGCTTCTAACCTCAGCTTGCTCAGTTAACCCCTTCACGCCTAAGGGTAAAACAAATATAAATGCCTAAGCACAATTTTGCAACGTTGACATGTGTTAGTAAAACCGTACATATCATCACAACTACTTTGTACATCCAGGTGAATTATATCTTGTTTTTTTCAGGACAAATTGGGCTTTCATTTGGTGGTAAATGGTAATGGATATCTCCTGAATTTATTTTTTTATTATCTAAGGAAAAGTAGCCCAAAATAGTAAAAAGTTTTTTTTTATTTAGCTGTGTGTTTCTTGTTACTACCATAAACTACCACCAAAGAACAACCCAAAATAAATTCTCCAGCTCTTGACGATCGCAGCGGTACCATATATGTGTATGTTATTTGTTATTTGTACCCCAGAAACAATAGTGCACATTTTGTTTTTGTCTTTTTTTTACCTAAAACACACTGACACTGACACTGACATTGACACTAACACCAATTTGTTTAATCGTGACCTTTGACCCTGACCTTTTGACCTTGACCTTTGACCCTGACCCAAACACTAACCCCGGCACTGAACTAGATCAAACCTTGATCTAGGTATTTTTTCTTTATTTTTTATTTTATTTTTTAATATTTATCTTTTTTTTTTTTTTTTACAAACATTTTTTTGCCCTCTATGCCAGGAGTTAGAGAGATACAATGTATCTCTCTCCTCCATTCATAGAGAGATAAAAAAAACAAGGGGGCCGGGCTGCACAGTGACTGATCACTGTGATAGCCAATCCAGCGATAATGTGACCCAGAATCGGGAGTCCCAATCGTTAGAACGGGACCCGGTGCTCTCAGTGACACTGCGGTCTTTGTGCTGGGAGTTCACCATGCGGCACGCTCCCAGCACAAAGACAGGTATGCAAATATGCGGCCCCACGGAAAACAGCCCAGTTCTGTGAGGCCGCATATTTGTGTTACGTCAGCGTCAAGGGGTTAAGCTTTAGCAATAAAACCTGGAAGCTGATTTGTTTCTATGCAGAAGTGTGCAATATTCTGAGTGAACCAGCTTTAGTAAATAAACCCCACTGTGTAATATACATTATCTCTTCTGTTTCTGTATGAAGATGATAGCACTGTAATTATTATAATAAAAAAACACATCTAAGCACCTTCCTAAATAATTGATATACTATAACTATCACATGAACCCATCTGCTTCCCAGCCTGTCTGCAGGGAAACAGTGGCAGGAGGAGATTCTAGTCCTCTGCTATTGGTCACATGTTCAAAATCTAAACAAAAATCAGCCTTTGGGATACAGAGAAACAATAAATAATTAATATCAATAAACTGATTTAAATTGTCATACAAATATATGTTTGAAATTAAATCTTTATTATTTTTAGCAATAACATGGTGTGTGCAGATTTCTGCCAGTCACACCCCTCCAACCTGGTTCTCAGAATAACAGGGAGGTGAAGCCTCCAGCAATCAAGATCTAATATTCTCCCCCATTGTGTTTGGCTGGTTAGCGGCCAAGGTGGAGGAAGGAGGGGTGGGCTGTCATTTACCACTGTGTATACGCCCACATGTGTGACTCTATAGTCACCTGGGCTGCTCAGATGTGATAGGGAGGAAATGCTCAGGGTAGAAATACTCTGCAAACTGAGCATGTGCTCAGCTTGCAACCCTTTTGTTTGGACACTTGAACTCTGAGCATGTGCTCAGTTTCCGATTCTAGCTGCCAACACTGCAAAATCCCAAACTGCAGTGGGGCCCTGGACAGGAGGGAGGAACAGTGAACAATAGGATCAACCAGAATGCAGAAAATAGAAGACGAATCCCATAATGACTGAGTGAATATAAACAGCATGTAATACAGCATTTATTGATAGTTTTTAATGATGTGGGTTTAGTGACACTTAAAAGAATGTAAAAAAGCAGAACCTGAAAATGAAGAGGGTTTATAACTTACCTTTTCCTCAGGCCGTTCTTTTGACCTTCACTCTCTCATAGAGCAACAGACACTTCACATTCATGACACTGGGTGTAGTGGGTCTTCTACTGTAGCCTGTTGTCCCTTGCACCAGCCTCTGCGTTGTTACAGGATACATTAGTGATGTAAGAGTCAGGGGAAGAAACCACAGCATGCAAATGGGGACGCTGGGGTCTGACACTTCTGGAAGTGTCAAATATGAAGATTATTCAGGTAGCCCTGGCTCTCATACAGAGCAAAGGCCGGGGGGGGGGGGGGGGGAGGGATAGGCAGAGTACAAGTGACTATAAACCCTCTTCTTTTGCAGGTTCTGCTTTTTCACCTTTTTAATGCAGCTTTTATTTGAATAAATACATTTTAAGGTCTATTTTTTCATTTGTAAAGGAGCTTGTATTTCATACATATAGTGCTTCACACACATGAGACAGCTATCTAGTCCCATTTTGAAATATATTTGAAATCCCGCTATATATTACTGTTGACTAGCAAATGTGTGCCCATTTATGAACGGGTTGTTTTAGTCTCAATATTTTTTGGCCACTGAGTGAGTCATAACACCGGTATGTATTACTGGTCAATATATTAGCTGGGCACATATTCCTTGGTCAGGTGTGCCATTTCACTAGCATCATTGGGGAAATAGAAGGTGAAGTGACATTATGTGCATTGCTCTCCTCTACCACACATATTACCCCACCCTGTAAAATCCTCTTCATTGCTTTTCTGTGCATACTGTCTGCTGTCGTATTCTCTGCCAATTTACACCTACACATACCGACTACTGCCATACTCTCACTTCTCTTCTCCTGCACTTACTATCAGCTATCATAACCTTCAAACTCCTTTCCTGTGCATACTACCCCACATACCTTCTTTACCCCTCTCCTATACATACTGCCCAATGTTCTATGATCCTGTCTCCATTTCTGCACATAATTCCTGCCGTTATATGCTCCTCTCCTTGTTGACTGCCATCATGCATTAGCACTGTTTTTCAGTAAACGCTGCCTGCATCCATACACTCCACACTCTTCTTCTACACATACTATCTGCCATCATATCCTACACACTTAATCTCCTGCACAAACTACCTGCTGTCATATGCTCTGCACTCCATTACTGTACATACTGTGCACCATCCTACCCTCTGCTCCCCTACACTTACTTTCTGCCATCTTTCCCCCCATCTCCTCTCCTGCACCTACTGACTGCCATCATACCCTTTGCCAATCCACTCCTACACATACTGCCCACTGTCATACCTTCTGCACTTTTCTCCTGCACATACTGCCCACTGTCATACCTTCTGCACTTTCCTCCTGCACATACTGCCCACTGTCATACCTTCTGCACTTTTCTCCTACACATACTGCCCACTGTCATACCTTCTGCGCTTTTCTCCTGCACATACTGCCCACTGTCATACCTTCTGCACTTTCCTCCTGCACATACTGCCCACTGTCATACCTTCTGCACTTTTCTCCTACACATACTGCCCACTGTCATACCTTCTGCACTTTTCTCCTACACATACTGTCCACGGTCATACCTTACTACCCACTTTAAACCTTCCACACTCCTTTCCCAAACTTACTTGTTGCTGTCATACCCTCTATCACTATACCACCACATACTGCCTGTTGACATATACTCCGCTCTCCTCTCTTGCACATGCTGCCTGTCACTACCCTCTGTGCACCTTCCTATCATATACTGCCCTCTCTCCTGCACCTACTATCCACTGCTATAACATCTGCACTGCTTTCCTGCACATCTTACCCACAAAAACAATTATTTAATATGATATTTAATATTCTTTGTAATATACCCAACCATGCCTGTTACTTTTGCTAGAACCAGAATAAAGAACATCTATGTTGTAGCCTCCTTAGTGTTCTATAAAGATTTTCCTTCATTTAAAAAAAAAAAAACGTTGCAATAATGTATACTGTCCTAAAAACCGTGAAATCAATTATTTTCATATTATATTATTGGAGTAACTCTAGAGAAGAAATTTCCAAAAAGGTGATTTTTATTTTATTACACCATTTTTGTACTATATTTACAACATTTTAAGTCTTACTTCAACATCACAACTCTGCATTTTAAACACCTTTTTTTAGAATTGCCTAAAAAAACTTTCAAGGAAATTATTTTTGTCAATCTTTGTAAACAAGTTCTGCATTTGAATATCTTCTTTTAGAAGCAGTGCTGGCATGGAAAACAATCTCTGCAATTCCCCCTTTCTTTTCACATTCTGCATTTAAATAATTCAGAAGGTGAAGAACTCCTAGAAGAGACTGTAGGGAGTTCACTTGCTTAAGTGCAAATTTGGCAACGCCGGGCTGTTTGTAGACAGCATGCAGTTTGACAACATGCGGCGGGCACTGACAAAAACGAACCCCAAGTTGGCAGAGAAATTATAGAATTGATTTATAAGGTTTGTTCCCTTATTTGTTAGCCTCAAGTGATACAATACAGCAAACAACAGTAAACGCGTAGCTCCCAATTGTCCCTCAGTTGGGACTGTCCCTGTTTTGGAACTAAATTCCTCTGTCCTTTTTTCCTCCTCAATTGAACCTCTTCTTGGTCAAGTGTATACACCTATATAAAAAAAGTGCACAATTAAACCTCCATCCATACAATTTGCCCTCTAACCTTCAAATGTTTTGCATTTTTTATTATGAAAAGCCAATATAAATGGAAAGTGCTAAATACAATGCAAGTTTAATCAGTCATATTTGCACTTTCTGTAAGGTTTTGATAACTAGGAGTTTGTCCTTCGCCTCTATACTGTACTTAGTACTAGAAGCTGTCTTTTTAGTTTAGAAAGTTGGAATATTTAAATCTTTAGTCAAAAATATAAAAAAAATCAGCACAAGGGATGGTACATTCAATGCCTTAAGCTTCTGGCTGCTGTTTTAGTTAAAGTCAAAATCCTTCGACCACTCCCCACCCTCATATCCATGCAGTCATAATCTTCTGGTGCTGCAGGGTTTAGTACGAGCCAAGGGACCTGTAATATGCGCTTGTCAAGAGTGCCAACTATGTTTGCCCTTTCCACCCCCACCCCCATCTGTAGAAGCTGTTCTATGGCATCCGATTCAGCAGAGGAATTGTTCCCCCTGGGGGGGCAAAAAGTGCAAGCCAAAGCAAAAGGATCACTTCCATTCACTTACCCTCTGTTCTGTTCAACTGCCAGAAGCTAACAAAGGAAGCAAACGTAAGGACTAAGTCACTTTAGTTGGAGCTCATACAGGGCTAAGAACTCTCCCCATCGCCATGTGACATTGCTGGGTCAATCAGCAAGATGCTCCGCCGTACATGGGGAAAATTGTGTACTGTTTTGGAAGATAAAGGAAGATCATACTCATGGCAACTTAAGACAGAACTCAAGAGACTGGTGGGATCAGGTACAACCTCCATGCTCCTGTAGGAAACCAGGAGGATAAGGCAAGTGGAGGAGAGCGTCACTTCACAAATTGGAATACATTTGTTAGCAGTTGGGGTTTGATGGGAAGGGGCCATGTCTGTATGGACAATGCAAATGGGGCAGTTTCTCTGCACCTGCTACAACACCTATAAATGTTAATCAAAGGGATGGGGTGCCAAATCTGCTAATTTGCCAATGAGCCCATTCAACCCTTATCCAGAACATTGCATTGTTCTGCATGAGCAAAGTATAGGTTTGCATGAAGGAGGATCTGAACTCTGTAAGCTGTGCCCAAAAAATAGGCAGGCAGAGAGCAAAGGACTAGTTGCCAGTATTGCCTGTGGTCTCACTGCAGCCTCATTACTGACTTGTTCTGTACTGTCTCCTTATGTGTAAGCGGCCATCTTGGTAGAAACAGGGCTTTGCTTCCTCATGTTAGCAAGGAGAACAGTAAATAGAACAGTAGTGACCGCATCAAATCTCACTCCAGATCTCCGGAGACTAGCAGTCAGCCTCAGTAATGAATTACATCTCATGCTACAGATATACTGTACATACAGCTATGAGTCTGTAGACACAGGAGTGCCTAGGCACACTCATACCAGGAAGCGCACTGCTATTTTTCAGAAGAAATTCCAGAGAAAGATACACTTTTCAGGATACTTAACATTTCTTGAAGTTCCCTATAACACAGCAAATCTTCGGTTTTTGAATTCAGTTCCACTTTAAGGTCATTTGTGTGGACTTTCTGACTCATCTTCACCATTAGTAGTTCGCCGCCACACATCGTGGCCTCTGTAAGTGCCTCTATAAAGATGTATACACTGCTTGTAAGTTAACATGGCATTTCAATAAACAGACTGTGATAGCTGTGAGAAAATAGTTTGTAATTATTATGGAAGGCATTTAGTTTACAAAGCCAGCATCAGGTATGAGTGTCCTCACATAGGGTGGAATTAGCCATGATCCTTTCAGCACTCCAGATTTCCATGCTTATTTCAGCATGATCCTCACCCATTTATATAGTCAATCTTGTGTTGTCCAAAATTCTGCACACCTCTTATAGATGCCTACAATGCCACACTATGTACAACAGAAGCACGTTTATACATTTGACCAAACTCTGATAAGCCCAGTTGGTCATATTGCTTATTTTATGGCACACAACTGTGAAAATAGAGAGATGATAGAAGTATGAGAACTGTCACTGCACATTCAGGGCTGTCATCTTCATCCTTTCTTCACAATTAGTAGTGATGGGCCGAACACCCCCGTTTGGTTTGTGGTAGAACATTCCAACATTACGAAAGTTCGACTGCCAACTTCTAACAGAGGGGACTAAGGGGGCATCTGAGTATGCGGTAAGATATCACACAGCTACTAAGAACATTCTTTAATGTTTCAGCTGTCAGTGGGGTTCCTCGCTGCCAGCTGAATGTAAAAATAATTGCTGGCATTGCCCGGGAATTTTTATTTTTAGTTTAAACATGTGGGGTCCCCCCTCTCATCCATACCAAGCATGGGGGTCCCCCCTAAAATCCAAGCCTGCTGCCAGTTGAATGTAAAAAGAATTGCCCGGGATTTATTATTAATTTTTTTTAAAGCGCGTCTATACCAAGCATGGGGGGTTTTTTATATTGGGATTTTTTTTTACCAAAGAAATGTAGCAAAATACATTTTGGCCTAAATTTATTAAAAAATGTTATTTTTTTTTCCATTGGATATTTTTATAATAGAAAGTAGAAAATATTGTTTTTTTTTTTTTTAATTCCTAGTCTTTTTCCATTTACATAGTAAAAAATAAAATAAACAATGGTGATCAAATACCACAAAAAAAACCAATGGTGATCAAATACCACCAAAAGAAAGAGCAATTTGTATGAAAAAAAATTATACAAATTTTATTTGCATACAGTGTTGCATGACTGAGCAAACGCCAGTTAAACTAGCACAGTGCCGAACAGCAAAAAACGTACTGGTCATAAAAGAGGTAAAACCTTTTGGAGGTCAAGTCAGCAATGGAAGTTCCTATACTTTGATACATGGCACCTTTAACATACAATAAAGCTTGATTGAGACCAAGCAGCCCCTCACAGACCAATTAGCTTTTGCCAGTCTGGTCTCTGTGGCAGGAAGGTAAAGTTCAGAAATGAAAACATCATTGTCCTATCAGTAGGCTGGGGGTCGTCCTTGACCAAGATATGTTGCCCACCGGCACTGGAGGTCAGGGACCTGGCTAGCAGAAATGTCAGACTATCCAGGAATACTGTTCTAGGGGGCGCTCCTTGCAGTGTTGCGACTGATGTAACTGAACAGTGCTAACAGTGAACGCAACGGATGACACTCAGCAAAAACCACAGTGACCCAAACAGGGGCGGACTGACAACTCATGGGGCCCCCGGGCAACAGGGGATCATGGGGCCCCTGTGCCCTTGCCCAAACTCAAAAAAGCATATGAAAAAGGTACCAGGGGCATCTCATGGGGCCCCCTACTTGCCCCAGGCCCTCGGGCAGTGCCCGAGTTTCCAAATGGTCAGTCCGCCCCTGGACCTAAACCAAAACCAGCACTGGTGATGAAGTCACCAATGCTGACTTTTTGTCCTTTCACTAGGATTACAAGTCTGGTAAAAATGGAATAATACATAGTTTTACTCCCACCATCTTTTTTTATGTTTTGGTCAGAGAAAGCAAAAGTTAAAGCACAACTCCGGAAAAATTGAAAATACTTTTTTGCTGTGGGGCTGCACCCACACGGCAGGGTGTGCTTGTTTGTTTAGGTCTTGGAGACTTATTAAAAAATATTTACTTACCTGTGCATCAGTCTTTAATGCAACTTTTCTGCCATGCTCCAGCACTCTAAGGTTCTCATCTCATCAAGACCAATGCAGGGCTCATAGCCAGGCACTGGAAGTGATGACCACTGGAGAGAGGGGAACGCCATCTGCTTGGAGAGCAGAGGATCAGGTTAAGAAAAAGCACTTTTAAATCGATTCTAAAGATTCATTTTTTTCTAAAATAACAAACACGTCTATACTTACCTGCTCTGTGTAGTGGTTTTGTAAAGTGCAGCCTGGATTGTCCACTTCTTGGGTCCCCCGCAGGCTCTCCTAGCTTCTTTTTTCTGTCGGGTGCCCCCATAGCAAGCAGCTTGCTGCAGGGGCACCTGCTTCTTCGTGTGTGTGCATTGGCTTGGCTCCACCCCCTCTCTCTCTCCTCATTGGCTGACTGGTTGTGATTGACAGCAGTGGGAGCCGCTTCTGTCTCAGCCAATGAGGAGACAGAGACCCAGGACAGCCAAGGCTGTTATTCACATCGCTGGATCGCGATGAGACTCAGGTAAGTATTGAGGGGGATGGGGAGCTGCTGCACACAGAAGGTTTTTTACCTTCATGGATAGAATCCATGAAGGTAAAAACCCTTCAGCCTTTACAACCACTTTAAGTATACACATTGGGATTGATTTACTAAAGGCAAATAGACTGTGCACTTTGGAAGTGCAGTTGCTCCAGAGCTTAGGAAATGAGGCAAAGCTTCACTTTACAAAGAGTACCCAATCACAGGCTCGGAAAATGTAAAAAACATTATTTTTGATTGCAGGTGATTGGATGATGGAAATCAGCAGAGCGTCTGCTCATTTCCTAAGCTCTGAAGCAACTGCACTTGCAAAGTGCACAGTCTATTTACCTTTAGTAAATCAACCCCATTGAGTTTTTTTTTTCATTTAACCAGTGGGTTGAAAGAAAAAAGACCTCACAGATCCCTCCAACCATGCAAGCGGTGTGGATGCAGAAATCTCTCCCCTTGTGCTATTGTATTCTGACAACAGAATACACGGATTAGCAATGCAGGCATTGACTGCAGCGGCTTATTGAATGCTGGCTTTCCAAGGCGGTCTAACCAGCTTCTGTTGAACAAAGAGGGGTAAACATAGACTGAAATTCATCCGGTTCCCGTTGAACCACCCATATTTCAATATGTGTATACCCAGCTTTACTCTCACCTAGACTAGACAAGCAATTAACTGTCCCGGGTGGGTGCAGCCCCACTGCAAGGGAAAATCATCAAGGTCCCTGGAGGTGGGCTTTAGGTGCCAATTCACACCATAAAAACGCACTCTGGATGCATTCGGGAAACGTTTTTGCTTGCAGTTCACACCACCACGCAGTTTTGATGCAGTTTGCTATGTTCCAGTACAGATCTGTGCAGAAAAAATCCTGTAAGCAAAAGCGTATCCGGAATGTATCTGGAGTGCTTTTTTGTGGTGTGTACTGGCCCTTAGGGCTAGTTCACACTAGATGCAATCCAGTACGTTTTTTTTTCTTTTTTTTTTGCATCAAAAATGCATGCACAGTGTTTTCCATGTATTCCAATGGCCCTAGTTAACACACCTAGTTCAGTTCCAGGCAATATATGCAGTAAAGCATGCTTGTTATACTCATTGTGGAACCTAAGGGGTTAATCCCCTGCATTTTGCAAAAAAGATATTTGATCCTGTCTTCTCTGATCCTCCCCTTCTTTTGCTGTCCCCAATCTATCTGCCATAGTATGAGCAGCAGTGACAAGTCTGCACATGTTCCTATTGGTATTTATTGCTAGAGAGGTTTTTTTTCTTTTGGGAGGGCACATGTGATCAGCATAGGGCCAATAAGTGCTGTCCAGACAGAGGGTCAGGGGGTTATGCAGCCTCATAGGACAGGCAGAGGAGAATGAAAAGTCCTCCTACAAGATTAACCAGTGCTCGGCTGGGCACTGGTAGAAGTCACAAGACTGCTCTAACTGCTGATGAGATAAGGTATTTAGCAGTTTATATTTACTAATATAATTGCATTTCCATGTTCTGTGTATTGTGGGAGACCAGATATAGTGAATGCAGGGTCCGGGGTTTAGTAACACTTTAAGTAAGTATACAGTATCTCCGTTCTCCTCTCCCCAATACAAAAATGAGTAGGTAACCTGTGCAGTGTGGGCACAACCCCACTGCAAGGGGAAACATTGTATGTGCCCAGAGATGGGCTTTATTGGAAGGGAGGGGTCCCCCGTACATATTAGTCTGAATGCAAGGTTCACTTTAAACTGTTTCATCATTTTGTAAGTAATCACAGTGTAAATACCTTTTTTTACTCTTCTTTGGAGCAGTCACATGGCTGTAGAGGTTTGGCTCCCCCACTAGCTTCCATTGCTCCCCCATTTTTGACAAGGGGGAAAGTGTTCTATCCCATCAGCTGCCCCTTTTTGACACAGGGGAGCCTAATCTATACATTTGTGTAACCTCTCCGAAATGATTTTAAAAAATAATATTTACACTGAGATTCTTTACAAACAGTATGCAGCATGTATATACTGTAGGCGGGGGAGGCAACATTGTAAACCTTGGTCATTTTAGCCTTTCCTTCTGCTTTAGATTAGGGTGCAGAGGTTTTTGTTGCATTCATTTGCAAATACAAGTGCAGCCATGCTGCCCTATCGAGCCATCTCTGCAAAGTGTGGCCCTTAACTGTAAACCAGGGGTCTCCAAACATTCTAAAACAAGGGCCAGTTTGCTGTACTTCAGACAAAGGGGGCCAGACAGTGGCCAGCGGGTGTAAAAAATGCCCCAGCATCAGTGTAGAAGTAGACAATATTTCAGGGTGGTGGTTTGTGGGAGAAAATAAATTACATAGTGACTGTGGTCAGTAGGAGGATGAATAGTGTCCCATCATTGGTATCAGTAGGATGAACAGTGCCCCATCATTGGTATCAGTGGGAAGAATTATGCCCAGTTATTGGTGTCAGTGGGAGGACTAGTGCCATGTCATTGGTATGAGTGGGAGGATTAATGCCGCATCATTGGTGTCAGTGGAAGGAATAGCGGCTCATCTTTGGTGTCAGTGTAAGAAATAGCGGCTCATCATTGGTGTCAGTGGAAGGAATAGTGCCTCATCATTGGTTTCAGTGGGAGTATTAATGCCCCATCATTGGTGTCAGTGAAAGGAATAGCACCTCATCATTGGTGTCAGTGGGAGGATTAATGCCCCATCATTGGTGTCACTGGGAGGATTATTGCCCCATCATTGGTGTCAATAAGAATAACAGTGGTCTGTCATTGGCATCAGTGGGAGGATTAATCCCTCTTGTTGGTGTCAGTCAAAGAAATAGTGAAACACTGTTGGTGTCAGCAGCAGGAATCGTGCCTCATTGTTGGTGTCAGTGGGAGGAATAGTGTATGGAATCAATGGGAGGAAAAGTGTCCCAAGGACCAGATAAGGTTAAGCAAAGGGCTCCATTTGACATGTGTGCCACAGTTTCAAGACCACCGCTCTAAACCATTTGAGTTCTCATTGTGGGATATATACACTCACCAACCAACCACTTTATTAGGAACACCTTTTCAATTGCTTGGTAACACAAATTGCTAATCAGTCAATCACATGGCAGCAATTCAATGCATGTAGGCATTTAGATGAGGTGAAGACTTTGCTGAAGTTCAAACCGAGCATCAGAATGGGGAAGAAAGGAGATTTAAGTGACTTTGAACGTGGCATGGTTGTTGGTGCCAGACAGGCTGGTCTGAGTATTTAAAAATCTGATCTACTGGGATTTTCACACACAACCATTTTTAGGGTTTACAGAGAATGGTCTGGAAAAAAAGAGAAAATATCTAGTGAGCGGCAGTTGTGTGAAGGAAAATGACTTGTTGATGTCACAAGAGAATGGGCAGACTGGTTGCTGCGACATTCAGATGGTAGGGTCAGAATTTGGTGTAAACAACATGAAAGCATGGATCCATCCTGCCTTGCATCAACGGTTCAGGCTGGTGGTGTAATGGTGTGAGGGTGATTTTCTTGGCACTGGCAAGGTGTACCTAATAAAGTGACCAATGAGTGTGTGTGTGTGTATATATATATATATATATATATATATATATATATATAGAGAGAGAGAGACCTGCAACGGTTCCCTGTTCTATGCAAAATGAAAGAAAAAGTTTGGAAGGTTGGGCTTTAAAAGAGAAGTCCACCTTTAGGACATGTTTCATGATACACCCATCTTTAGGGTGTAACATGAAATATGGTCAGAGGCTGCAACTCCCCACCCCTCCCTCCACTTTCAGAATCTAGGGGTCCTTCTCCCCACTGGTTCCTGTCATTATTTTAACTCAGCATTCAGATGTTTGTGAAAGAAGAAAAACTGCAAAGTCCCATTTGTCACCGCAGCAAAGGTATACATTGTTTTCAACTGAGAGTCGAGTCTGATGACGTTGCTGTGCTTGTAGTCCATTCATACTTCCTCTACCCTGTTTACTGAAGGTCTGTACCCTAGTACAGACGTGTAGCTGGAGGATACATCTGCGGGAGATACAGCACTGCACCCGCAGTTCATTGATTGCTGTTGCAATGCTTTGCTGGCGCCAATGCAAAAAAGTTGTAAATGTACATTTCTTTAAAAATAGAGAAATAGACAAATAGCAGTTCTCTTTAAAGGAGCTCCCCATTGTGTGTCTGCACCAAACCCAACAAAGCAAAAATATTGAGGTCACTATTGACTTTCAGTGATCGCTTTTTTTTTTTTATCTGGTCAATATGAGCATGCAAAGAGCACTGGAAAATATGTAACATTTGGCTTGCAGAATAAGGTCTTTTTCAGATAGTAAAAATAAGTGGCTGAGCAGCATTTTAACTCGGGACACAGGGTCCGACAAGCAGCACTGCTTATCAAATTCGTTCATCACGTTCAGGGAGACCGCACCCCAATCGTGTTCAATGCACACGACTGCAGTGCAATAGTACGGCATTATAGGGCTAAATCAGGCGGTGATGAAGCAGGCCATGGTAATGTGGCATCCTGGACACCACAAAGTTTATGAAAGACAAAAACCTTTGCTGGTTATGATATATTAAATTTATATAATTTGGTTTATTTAAAAAAAAAACCCACAATGTAGACTTAATGGATAAGTGCACTGTAATAGCGGCTTACTTTTTTTAACAGATCCATGTAAATAAAAAAAGACTGTAAATATATATGCTCACATTTTTTGTTCCATGATCCTACTAAGCCATAGTTGTGAAAGATATAATAAAAGTAACCTGTGCACGATTCTGGTGTGAAATGATAAATTAATGAATGAATAGGATAATCTGCTGCCGCTAAGTCCTCATATGATCACACCACATATCTAAAAAGCAATATAATAGATAGGACAGCGCTACAGATAATGAATACTAAAAGTCCACAAAAACTCTATAACGAATCCTCTGTACATGTCAAGATTCCCACTGAGTCAATAATATAAATGTATCATAGTAATAATGTAACCATTCATCAGAATGACGTGAAACATTCAAGTGAAAGTCTCAATCACTAGGTATGAAGAAGTTCCCTTCCGTCCAAGTGTTCAGAGAAAACAGAAAACTGGAATCACCACTAGTGAAAATTTGGAGGACCCATACCCGAAGGATATCCCCATAACCCAGGGACAATAGGGTTAACAGCACGAAGTTCAGTAGGTCTAACCACCAGGTGAGAGGCTGAAGGGGAAGGTTCCTCACTAGTGGTGATTCTAGTTTTCTGTTTTCTCTGAACATTTGGACGGAAGCGAACTTCTTCATACCTACTTTCAGACTTTGAGACTTTCATACATTTATATTATTGACTCAGTGGGAATCTTGACATGTACAGAGGATTCCTTACAGTTTATGTGGACTTTTAATGTTCATTACCTGTGGCGCTGTCCTATCTATTATATTGCTTTTTAGAATGGTGGCGAAAGGCTCCCCATTGGAAGCGTTGTCTCAGTCAATAATCTGATAAGGAAAGGCACTTTGACATCATTTGTATTTAGTAGTCTAATGACAGCGATAGCAGTGTTAGTGGTCCCCTTTTTTGGCCGAATCTGACACACCCTTAAGAATATGTGATCCAGACTAAATTGACAGGTTCTCTTATGTAGCAACTGGTTAGAGTTCAGACTTAAGAATTAAGTGTTTCAGCTTCAAAACATTACTGGTGGTATCCCCAAGATATCTCTAATTGGCAGAAATGGTTTTCATGCTTACACATTTGAAATAATGAGAAATTTTCAATTCAAGCTAAGAGCCCAAAACGTTCATGTGATGGATTTACTTTGCACAACTCCGTACCCTCTACTAACTGTGTAGTCTAAGTGATTGGTTGAACAGCTAGTGCGCATTACACAGTACAACATACCCCAGCCAATCACTGTGTTGGATTTGCACAACATAACACAACACCCTTTTGGTCTTACACCCTAAGCCTTGATACACTATTGGTCCTGATTCACATACGTTCAACTGGGATAGGAGGTTGATAATTCCCCTTTCTGCATTCCTGACTTATCTATTTGACTATATGAACAATGTGTGAATCTTAATGGAACATATGAAGTAAAGGCAAAAAACACCTCCAGATATAAAGAACACTTCACACAAGTATAATATATTTACTAGCTATAAAAACAAGGCTTTCTTGAGTTTTCATCAATCCCCTTGTTAATTTGGCTTTCTTCACCTGACAGGTCCATTCACTAACAAAAATACTTTTCATGTCTCTTTAAAGCATAAAAAATGTAAACAATTTCAAGTTGAAAATTTTGACAACTGAGCTCCTGAGTTTGTTTGACATATACATAAATAAATATATCTCTACTTTTTTCAAAACGTCATAAAAGCACAAAAAAATTGATCCGTAAAAGGAAAGCAAAAAGCAATCTTTGCAATCAAATAAGCTAATAATACATCTTTAAAATCCCTTCAAGTGCCCGTTTTCCACTCAAAATATATCCATTGCCTTGGTTTCTCCTCCTGCTTTGAAAAAATGGACAGAAATTATATTGCAGTTCAAATCCATGATTTTGGATTGCAGACAAATGAGATTCGTATTGCACAGTAATATAGCACAAGTGTCCTTATCATGAGATGTTCCTTAAGACTACGAACAAAACTTTTTTATTGACATTGATGGAGAAAAAACTCAATAGTGGTAAAAAAAAATAAAAAAAACCTTCTTGCATTTGCTAATGCAGAAAATGGTAAACTTTTTGTTTACTAAATCTTTCCAGATTATGAGTTCATCTGCTATGTGCTCCAAAGAGCAATACCACTCCCACAACCTTCCGCATCTGAAAACTTGGTGGCTTGTGAAGTCACCGAAACAAAGTTTTCCAAAGGCAATTTGATTTTTTTCACTGATAGTGTGATCTATAGTGAAACCCACGGTGGCCTGTAAAGTCAATACACTTATAAATTAAATTTAAATTTGGCAATTTGATTATCAGCTCTTGTGTCTCCAGTGTCCATAACAGAATCTGCGGTGAACCAAGAATTCAAAGTAACGTTTACAAATAGACATTTTTTTATCTACTGGTTCCGTAATGGAAGCTGTGGCAACCTCTGAGGCCCAAACATATCCAGATGCAGATCTTGATTGGCGACAGCAATTCAGCATTTGATTAAGTTAAAAAACAAAAGACTTTTAGTTTCTCATCTCTTCTCACATTCACCAATTTGAAGCTTCAGAACCCCTTTATGATGGAGTTGAAGGACTTGATAAAACTCTTTGGGCATGGCATGAAAGCCAGGCTTTGGTAGCTGGTTGTCATAGTAATGGTGGCTGATGGGTTTCCCATCCAAGTTTTTAGAGAAAGGCCAGAATCCATAGAGTGTGACGTCCTGGCAGAGTTCTATGGCCGCGCTGGTTATCATAAATCCGGTGGACAGGCGGTAGGCTCGGACACCCCTCCCTTTCCAAAACTGAGCAAGGCTTTTAAGGTAGTTTGGATGGAAAAATATAGCTTTCTGTTTAGCTTGGTATTTCTTCAGTAGGTGGTGGACTTCGAAAGAGATGGCTGTGTTACTGCTATAGGAAAATGCGGGCAGCAACAGGAACGAGTAACCATAACTGGTGAGGTTTTTCAGAAAGGCGGTTTTCATGTCATTGAGTTTTCCATATCTGCATAAGAAATGCCAATAAAATTTGTGAAAACCTAATGTAGTAATAACATGAATTATACAAGTAACATTTCAATAACTGCATTTTGCATGTGTAGTGTTTTGTGTATATACTATGTTTTATTTCTAAGATTTTGACTTAAAGAGTATCCAAAGCCAGGTTTTTGATGGCCTGGGAAACGTTAGATTTTATTAGGTTTATATTGCTATGTCTGTCCTTGCTAAGGAGGTTTATTACTGGTGACTGCTGTCTCTGGGGCAGAAAATGACAGTCAATTCAAAATGTTACAATTGTTATTGGAATAGGAACAGGGAGGAAATCTTCAAATGAAGACACCTGTTCCAATGGCAACTGTCTAAGGGCCCTTTCACATGGGGCAAACTCCGTTAGGATCAGCAGAGGATCTGTCCGCTGATCCCGTGCTGATCAGAGCAGATGAGGCATCAGTTTCCACTCAGTTTATGCAGACTGGACATGGACAAAGCCCTCTCTGCTGTATAGCTGGGATTAAATGGACTCTGCTGTCCGTTTACACCTAACTGCCCTCCAATCCGATCTGCCCAGAGGAGGTTGGATCCCATTCCATTTTTTTTAAGGGACAAGATCACACCAGAGGTAGGAGGGTGTGCACAGACACAAGTCCGTTTACACCTACCAGTCCATAGGGGTGGATGAACCGTCCGATCAGGTCCAACTGAAAAACTGACTGGGGGACCTGAACACTTTATGTGAAAGGGGTTTAAGAGGATTTTCCCTCACTTTGGAGTTTCCTCTCACTTTCTTTTGTGAGTCTCTAAATCTGGGATAAGAAGTGAAGGAAAATCTCCCCAAGGGGACCCAGAAAAAAAAATCCCTACTCTATTCTAAATTAAAAAAAGTTTTGGCTTTAGAAGCAAAACCTCAAAAACCTCTGGTGTAAGAAATATGTAGGTGGCTATTGCAGATGTCTTACTAAACATGATAGTTTGTTGGCTGTTTTGCTGATCAGCTGACTTCAATAATTAAAATCTGCATAATTTTAGTCAGTGACAGCACAAAAGCCTTTGGACTGATGTAATAGACATAAAAAATACACTATATGGCCAAACTTAGGGAATACTTGACCTTCACACCTACACTCACCGGCCACTTTATTAGGTACGCCTGTTCAATTACTTGGTAACACAAATTGCTAATAAGCCAATCACATGGCATCAACTCAATGTATTTAGGCATGTAGATGTGGTGAAGACGTCTTGCTGAAGTTCCAACCAAGCATCAGAATGAGGAAGCAAGGGGATTTAAGTGACTTTGAATGTGGCATGGTTTTTGGTGCCAGACAGGCTGGTCTGAGTATTTAAAAAACAGCTGATCTACTTCACACACAACCATCTCTAGGGTTTACAGAGAATGGACAGAAAAAGAGAAAATATCCAGTGAGCGGCAGTTGTGTGGATAAAAATGCCTTGTTGATGTCAGAGGTCAGAGGAAAATGGGCAGACTGGTTAAAGACATAGAAAGGCAACAGTAACTCATTGTCAATATGGACCAAAACTGAATGTTTCCATCACCTTGTTTAATCTATGCCACGAAGAATTAGGGCAGTCCTGAAGGCAAAAGGGGGTCAAGCCCGGTACTAGCAAGGTGTACCTAATAAAGTGGCTGGTGAGTGTATATAAGCTTGTTATTACAAAAGCATGGAAATCAGTATGGCAAACCCCACCTTCACGGCTATAACAGCCTTAACATTTCTGGAAAGGCTTTACAAAATTATTTTGGAGCACGTCTGTGGGAATTTTTACCCATTCAGCCTAAAGAGCAATTATGAGGTCAGGTGCTGATGTTGTATGGGAAGTCCTGGATCACAATCAGCATTCCAATTCATCCCAAAGTTATTCAGTAGGGTTGAGGCCAGGACTCTGTACAGGCCACTCAAGTTACTCCACACCAAACCATCTCTTTATGGAGCTAGCTTTTTCAAACAATTGCCGGAGCTTAAAGAGTACATGATCTTTTAGCTGAAGGTACATTATATCAGGGGGATAATTTTATGTGCCTGCTGTCTGCTTTGCATTTGTACAATGTACTGCTGATGGGTGACCCACACAGACAAAGCAACACACTCGTACATTGCTGTCTGCTTTCAGGTTTGGGGAGTGCACATGCGCAAAGTGATTGTACACAGCGGGAGCCTGGAAGCAAGTCCCAGCGGATGATTCAGCTGGGACCTGCTGATCGGCTATGTGCAATCACAGTCCAGAGCTCTGTGTGGACAATCAACACAGAGCGCTGCAGAGAGGGCACAATCTCTCTGTTTCTCATCCCTGCAAAGACATCTCTTAGTAACAGCAGCACACTATACACACATTACACTAGTAAAAGATATTTAACCCCTTGATCACCCTAGATGTTAACTACTTCCCAGCCAGTGTAATTAATACTGCGAAAGTGTATAGTATTATCACCGATTACTGTATTAATGTCACTGGTGATGCCAGTGGCAGTTAGTCCGTTCCCTCCAGCGTCAGTTAGTGGTCAGATTGCTATCACAGTTCCATTATAAGTCGCTGATCACTGCCATTAGTAGTATAAAAAAAAATTCCAGTGTATATACCATAGTTTGTAAGCACAAACCAATCAATATACACTTATTGGGATTTTTTTATATCAAAGACATGTAGCAGAATACATGTCAAAATGTTTTTATTGGATATGTTTTATAGTAGAAAGTAAAAAAAATGTTTTTGTTCCCCTTATTTGTGGTCCTTTTTTGTTTATATCACAAAAAATAAAAATCCAGTGATGATCAAATATCACCAAAAGAAAGCTCTATTTGTGTGGGAAAAAATTATATAAATTTAGTTTGGGTACAGCATTGCATGACTGCGCAATTTCCAGTTAAACTAGCGCAGTGCTAAATTGCAAAAAATGGCCTGGTCATGAAGGGGGTAGAATCTTCCGTAGCTCAAGTGGCTTAGTGAATATCTTTGGACTAGACTGAAGCTTTTATTTATAGCAGATCAACCTACTTCAGAGCAATGATGCTGGGATTCACTGTAACAAGGTCCGTCTTATTTCCAACATCAATACTGACATTACCCCAAATAGGTGGGAGGTTACACCTGAAACACAAAGAACAAGAAGAACATAATTTATTATAAGGACAGATAAATCAATAGAGTTTTACTGATCTAGTAGCTGTTAAAGCGTCATATAACAAAGGATAACCAGCTAAAGTGATGCAAAATCCAGAACTACAGTGAACTCTATGGCTGATTTATTAGAAAGTGGACAATGATCAAATAGTATTGGCACTATCAGACAATGTGGACACTGGAAGTGAGCTGTGTGTTCTGCAATGCAGATCTTATTAGTGACATATAGACTATGGGGAGTGAACTGTGTGTTTTGAAGTGAAGATATTATTAGTGGATTATGGACATTTGGTGTGTGTGCAGAAGTACAGATGTTTTAAGTGGTATATGGAGTGATTATGCTGTGTGTGGAACTTAGTGGTGGATTGACCCATACAGCTCTGTGTGCCGCAGTCCAGATAATATTGGTGGCATTGATGCTAGAGAGTGAGTTTTGTGTGCTGCAGTGCAGAGTTCGCTGCTACCATGGGTTCTGGAGAGAGCGTTGTGTGCTTCAGTGCAGATCTCATCACTGGTATATGGACACGAAAGAGGAACCTTTGTGTGCTGAAGTTCGGAATCATTATTAGTAAATGGACACTGAAGAGTGAGCTTTTTGTGCTGTAGTGCAGACTCATTACAGGTATATGGACACTGGAGAAAGAGCTTTGTGTGTCAGGACCTGGGTCTGAACCTGGGACCTCTGTTGTGTCTGGCAGAGCTCTTCTTGCTGAGCCACCTGAGATGCTGGACATTCCTTTGACAATCTTGTCTTGTACTTTGCTTCTTATGAACCTTGAACTCTTTGCTCCTCCCATGAACTTCCTGATTTAAGCCATGATATGCTCTCTGTAGCCAATATCTTATTCTTGTCACTCCTGCTGTCGTCCATATTTTCACAACAATTTGTTATCAACTTTTGGGTTGTTCCTCAACTACACTTCTGCTTGATCCCAACCAGCAACCACTTGTTAATGACCTTGGCTTGGTCACTGACTACGCTTCTACTTGATCCCTTCCTTCTTTATCTGCTACAGAACCCTGGCTTGCTGACCTCCTGGTGGGGTGATCTTGAGGACCACAACCTGGTACTAATATGCAGCAAAACCCATCTCCACAATCAGGAGCTCTGGTGAATACCAGTTAGTGCTTAGACCCCGCACCTCAGGTGAGCCTGCATCATCCACCAGGGTGACCTGCCCATACACTTTTCCTGCTCGTCTCTCTACTGCTATAGTTATTGGTCTCTAAGCCTGACCCCTGACCATAACATTGGTGTGCTGTATTGCAGATCTCACTTGTGGTATTAAAAATTCCTGTGTGCTCCCCCCGGCTAGCCTGGGCTCCCCCCGGCTAGCCTGGGGATGTAATGGAGTTCGATACTGGCGCTCTTGGACCCCTGCTTTTTGCCCCCCCCCCCTTTTTTTTTCCCCTTTCTCTCTCTCTCTGTTTTTGGTGTGACTGGACAGCTGCCTTTAGTTGTTAGAGTCAGTTGCATTAATGTTTTGTACCTTATGTGCCATTGATAGCCCCTGCATGGGCGTACCTTTTGCCCTGTTGGTGTTAGAGCACTGTTTTCCTTTTATTTTGCATTTTTTTTTCTGTGCAATTGATAGCCCCTGTGTGGGCGAGTTTTATTGTCTCTGTTTTATAATGTTTAAAAATTAATAAAAACCATTGGAATATAAAATAAATTCCTGTGTGTGCAGGATATCAGTGATTTCCAGCTACTTCTAGTAGGTGCAATCTCGCCTTTTGTACTTCACTCCCTCGTGTGATGTCACAGTGATTCCATAAAATCAGTGAATTCTTAAAATGTAAATACTATTAATTTAATATTTTTAATGGCCTAATTTAACTAAACAGTGTTTTCTTTTTAACATCTACCAGGAGTTCATCTTTAAAAAAAATTCTTCACTTTTCATTTGTACAGCTATTAAATCTATAGACACTTTTGGACCACCCATGAAAACCTCCAGACTACTGTGTCCTAGCATATAAAAAAGCAAAGCTTTAAACTATAAAACATGACTTATTTACACATTCTTCTAACAATCTCCTTTGAGCGCGCTCCTTCTTGTCATAAGATTTACAAGAGCCCAGATCTCCAGGGATCAGTGAGGCTCATCTCCAGTTAATATGTCATAAATCGCTTGAGTCATGTAGATAAATTGAGAAGTTGTTAGTCGTTCAAGAACAAAGCAAAGGACAATGACTTAATGTACTCCAGATCCCAAGTGTTCTTTAATCTAACATCATTACCACTTCACAATTTACAGTTGGAGAATTGGCTTCCATCAAATATTAATCATATTATTTTATCCAGCTAAATTGTCTCCTAAAGACTAGGGTTACATGGTGTTCAAGACGTTAAAAAAAAAATTAATATGGCTCATAAATAGCACTGCTTACACAGCAGCTTATTGAAAAATAACGAAGTGACTTTTACTGCCTTCATTTATTATGGTTAATAAAGAAGTCAGGATCCTACATATCCTTGCGTTATTTAAAGTTTGCTTAATTGCAGGACATTGATGATACGATGCCAACATTGAAGAAAACCGATAAGACAGAACAAGCTTCTTTCATTAAAGGGAATGCAAAGGTGTTTCTTTTTTTTTAGATATACTTGATTGAAGTAAATAATCAATGTTTCAAGATGCTTGTTACTGCATGTAATTTAATATCATAGATGTTTGTGGTTCCACAAAATGTTGTATTTTACTGCTCCTTCCCGTATGTAAGTCTATGAGATGACTGACCCAATAAAAGCAATGCACCCCTGGTGTGACTGAAATCTTATCTCAGCAGCTGTCAAACCCAAGAACAAAAATTATAACGTATTGCAGCTTACCAGTCTTTAAATGTGGTAGAGAGAAACTTTACCCTACCCCCCTAATATTTTTTTTCCCCCTGCCTACCTGATGCAGTGTTCTGCACAGAAAGGACAATCATCCATCCAGTGAATCCAGCATTGTCCTGCTGAGATCTCCTTCTCTGTAGCCGGCACTTGGGTCCCACGCTGCCACAGATGATGCGCCACTAGGTCCACCCCATCCTGCTTTGGAGAATGGGATGAGTATGATGCTCTCGATGCCTCCTGGGATATGCAAGTCGCATATCCCAAGAGGTGCTGGGGGACACTGATGGGATTTTCCTAAGCGAATGACTGGAGGAGGGTAAAAGGTAAATAAACAAAAGGAAAAAAGACTGACACCTGTGTAGTTGGTGGGCTGGGTTAGGGGAGGGATGGGATGGAAAGGAGGAAACTCATCTGGAAGAGTGAAGATGTGCTTTAATTTAGTTTTTTCAGGCTTTTTATCCTTTTATTTTCACCCATGATCTTTGCCAGTAACACACAAGTAACACGCTTCCTATCCTAAGGTGACAACTCTTACTTCCTGTACTGTATACAGAATATAGTGAAGCAGTGTTGTCACCCTAGAACAGAAAGTGTATCAGGACTGCATGCAAAAGAGGGTTACTGGTAAGGCTCGTAAACTGTTCCCATCCATGGACGTGGAACGAGAGCAGCCCAGATATAATGTGGGAGAAGTCTTGGAGTGGGGTATCTTCAATCCTTTGAGAGAAGACAAGATGAAGATGTATTCTGTGTACCCCTTCCTATAGGGACTTGCATGGTAAGGCCTGTGGCTGGAAAAAGGAAAAGGCAAAGATATCTTGTAGAAAACATAAGGGCAAAGCAGCTAACCCCCAAGTGTAACTACCATGGACTGGACAAGTTGTGAAAATTGAGTTTCAATATTATTATTATCATCCAAGATTTACAGTATATAGCACCAAACACTTGCACTTTACAAAATGAAGGCAATCAATACAGTTGCAATACAGTTCATTACAAGAGGTATCAGATGGCCCTGTATTTTAGAGCTTACAATCTAAAAGGGAAGGTCGGATTATACAAAAGGCAAAATCTGTGTGGGATGAGCTGATGAAGAAAATACAAGCACAGTTGTTAGGTGGGGGCAGGATAGGCTTCTCTAAAGAGAACGGTTTTCAGGGATCACCTAAAGGTCAATCAAGAAGGAGATCTGAGTCTCTGACAGAGTCAGACAGATTGGGGTAGGGAGTTCCAAAGGATGGCAGAGGCTCTGGAGAAGTCCTGGGAGGTGAACATGGGAGGAGGTGATGAGGGAGATGGAGAGCAGGAAGTCTTGGGAGGAGCAAAGAAAACAGTTTGGTTGGTACTTTGAGAGATGTTTAGTGATGTAGCTGGGAGCAGAGTCATGGATGGCTCCAGGATATGTAGTTTCACAGCTATGGACTATATCCATTAATTTGTTATAAGTCGAGGGAAGTAATTATATGTTCATAGCATGTCACTTCAAAATATATATATATATATATATATATATATATATATATATATATATATACATACAGTTAGGTCCATATACATTTGGACACAGGCATAGTTTTAGCTTTTTTCAGGTATTTACCAAAACATATTCAAGCTATAGTTATATAATGGACATGGGCTGAAAGTGCACTCCCTCAGGTTTAATTTGAGGGTATTTACATCCAAATTGGAGGAAGGGTTTAGGAATTACAGCTCTGAAGAGTAACCATCCCCCCTTTTTCAAGAGACCAAAAGTAATTGGACAATTGAATCAAAAGCTGTTTCATGGCCAAGTGTGGGCTACTCCTTGGATATTTCTTCATCAATTAAGCAGGTAAAAGGTTTGGAGTTGATTCTAAGTGTGGTACAGGGGCAGACTGACCGTTTGGGAACCTGGGCAATGCCTGAGGGCCCGGGGTCAGTAGGGGCCCCATAAGATGCCCCTGGTACCTTTCATAGGCTTTTGTTGGGTGTGGTTTGAGTGTGGGCGAGGACACAGGGACCCCATGATCCCCTATTTCCCGGGGGCCCCATGAGTTGTCAGTCCACCCCTGGCCCTGGTGCGGTATTTGCATTTGGAATCTTTTGCTGTGAACCTACATCATGCGTTCAAAGGAGCTATTAATGCAAGTGAAACAGGCCATTGTAAGACTTCAGAAAATAAACAAATCCATCAGAGAGATAGCAGCAACATTAGGAGTGGCCAATCAACAGTTTGGTGCATTCTGAGGAAAGAAGAACGCACTGGTGAGCTCAGCAACATAAAAAGGAATGGACGTCCATGGAAGACAACAGTGGTGGATGATCGCAGGATCCTCTCTAAAGTAAAGAAAAACCCATTCACAACATCCAGACAAGTGAAGGGCACTCTCCAGGAGGTGGGCTTATCATTGTCAAAGTCTACAATCAAGAGAAGACTTCATGAGAGCAAATACAGAGGGTTCACCAGAAGGTGCAAACCATTTATAAGCCTGAAGAATAGAAAAGTCACATTAGACTTTGCCCAAATACATCTTAAAAAGCCAGACCAGTTCTGGAAAAGCATTCTTTGGACGGATGAAACAAAGATGAATCTGTACCAGAATGACGGGAAGAAAAGAGTGTGGAGAAGGCTTGGAACAGCTCATGATCCAAAGCACACAACATCATCTGTAAAACATGGTGGAGGCAGTGCGATGGCATGGGCATGCATGGCTCCCAGTGGCACTGAGTCATTGGTGTTTATTGATGAAATGACAGAAGACAGAAGCAGCCAGATGAAGTGCAGTGTTTAAAGATATACTGTCAGCCCAGATTCAGCCAAATGCAGCAAAGTTGATTGGACGACGCTTCACAGTACAGATGGACAATGATCCAAAACACACTGCAAAAGCAACCCAGGAGCTTCTGAAGGAAAAGAAGTGGAATATTCTGCAATGGCCGAGTCAATCACCTGATCTCAACTCAATTGAGCATGCATTTCATTTGCTGAAGGCAAAACTAAAAGCAGAAAGACCCACAAAGAACAAATGAAGACAGCTGCAGTTAGAGCCTGGCAAAGCATCAGAAAGGAGGAAACCCAGTCTTTGGTAATGTCCATGGGTTCCAGACTTCAGGCAGTCATTGCCAGTAAAGGATTCTCAACAAAATATTACAAATTAACATTTTATTTATGATTATATACAATTGTCCAATTACTTTTGGTCCCTTGAAAAAGGGGTGTTGGCTACTCTTAAGACCTGTAATTCTTAAACCCTGCCTCCACTTTGGATGTACATAACCTCAAATTAAACCTGAAAGTGTGAACTTTCAGCCCATATCCATTATATAACTATAGCTAGAATATGTTTTGGTAAATACCTGAAAAAATCTATAATTGTGCCTGTGTCCAAATATATATGGACCTAACTGTGTATATATATATATATATATATATATATATATATATATATATATATAAAAATAACGTTTTATTTGCTATTTTTTCCCCCAAACGTGTAGTTAGTATAGTTTACACTCACTGGCTATTTTATTAGGTACACCAGTTCAACTGCTTGGTAACACAAATTGCTAATCAGTCAATCACATGGCAGCAACTCAACTTTAGGCATCTCGAGGTGTTGAAGATGATTTGCTGAAGTTCAAACTGAGCATCAGAATGGGGAAGACAGGGGATTTAAGTGACTTTGAACATGGCATGGTTGATGGTGCCAGACAGGCATGTCTGAGTATTTCAAAAACTGCTGATCTACTGGGGTTTTCATGCACAACTATCTCTAGGGTTCATAGAGAATGGTCTGAAAAAGGGAAAATTTCCAGTGAGCGGCAGTTGTGAAGACGAAAATGCCTTGTTGATGTCAGAAGTCAGAGGAGAATGGGCAGAATGGTTCCAGATGATAGAAATACAACAGTAACTCATGTCAATATGGACCAAAATTTCTGAGGAATGTTTCCAACGAAGAATTAAGGCAGTTCTGGAGGCAAAAGGGGGTCCAACCCGATACTAGCAAGGTGTACCTAATAAGGTGTACCTAATAAAATGGCTGATGAGTCCTAAAGTGAATACAGTTATAAAGCCTCCACAGGACAGGGTCTCAGGCTTGCCACTCAGCATTCTTGATGGGAAAATAGAAAATGGAAGCATTGCACCCTGTTCATGCGAACCGCTGTGGGTGTGCATGTTAAGCTAACAACACCCTGAAATCGGTCCGCAAAACGCGGTGCAATGTGCAGAATCGGATCACATAGGTGTGAATACCCATGCAATCCAATTCTAGTGTGGACCAAAAAAAGGGTTCTGCACCTTTTGTGGTGCGTGTACAAAATGTATGGCTCTAATTGCACTGCACACAAATCGCATGTGAGTTGCAGAGGAATGCGGTGCGGTTCCTGTGCGAATCACATGCGTTGTACCGCACCGCATATATGTGAACCCAGGCTTAGAGAAAGAAAGGTTTATCTTACCGAAAGACAAAGTCTGATTGGTCGATTTCAGCACCGCAGCTGCTGTTCTTCAATATTCCACCGTTGCCAACCACAGCGCATTGCTTGAAGGGAATTCCATCAAAGGGCTGCGACTAAAATATGAATTGAACCACATCATTAACAGTTCTCTTTTCTTACCTTGTTTTGTCACACAAAAAAAATAAAGATTCATAATAAAATGCCGTACTCTTCAAAGTTTTCCCTGTCAATAAAAAGAGCAATGTTGAGGCCATCTTCCTCCTTCCCTATCTGGGCAGTATAGTATATGGAGTGATACCTGTTGCAGTGCTCTAATTCACCCAAGATATGGTTTTAATACAGTATTGCAGCTCTTTCAATCAATATGATGATGTATTATTATTTTACAAAAAAAAAGGCTACAGAACATGAAGCCTTTGTCTGCCAAGGTACGTATATAAACGTTCTGGTATTTAAAGGTTAAAACAAGTTCTGTGCAGCTGTGAGCTTGGTTTCAATTTTAGAGCCGGTGAAGGACTTTCAGGTAAAAGTGATCCTATGGAGTTGTCCAAACACTTTTATGAGGCTCTGAAGGTGCGCCAATGATTAGCTGTATTGGAGGGCAATACAGCTAATCTCCTGATGTCTCCATAAAGAGGACCTGCCCAGCGATATCACATAGGGGGCTTGTTAGCCCCTTTGTGATAGCAATAAAGTTAATGAAGGGAAAAGAATTGATTGTATTAAAATAAAAATATTTTAAAAAAATGTAAACACCCCTTCACCGGTGCACTTCCTGATGACGATCTATTGATTGAAACCGGTCAAGGTTTGATGACACAACTTCTGCTGACGTCATTTCGGCCATTTGGAACGTACGTTGGGACACAGCGGCCATTTTGGTTCCTATTCACAGGCAGCAAGGCTGAATACACTGAGTGCCAGGTTATGGGCACTTTGTTTGTGAGTTTTATTCTTATAATTTCTCCCCATTATTAAAATGTTTTATGGTTTTACAATATGGGATGTTTGCTTTTGTTTCTGTTCACATGCTGAAACTTGGTTTACTGCCTGGGAGGAGAGGAGAAAGTTTAAAAAGGCTCTTTTGAAACTACATTGTCATTTATATCCATACTGGTCAGCATCCTATCGGTTACTATCAGCCAGATTGAATGATTCCCAGGCATGAATATTGGTGCCATTCTTACCATCACGCATTGGGCTAGTCCCTAACCAGGCGCCTAAGACCAACCTAGAGATAGGTTTAATGAAATTTAATAAGGCAGCTACTCTGCTGTATGCCTGTAGTGATTTTCAGGCTTGACAGAAAGTCTACAGGCACTTCCACAATATTGATAAGAAAATGCTATTAATTTTGCCATTGTATGTCAAGTTTTATTATCAGACTTTCATTAGTAAAATGAGGCGCTGAGTGCCAGCAGTGAAGAGCTCCGGAGTATTCAGAAATGACTCTTCTACAGTTGGGCTTCTGCCAGCTGATATAATTGTGTATTGTTATTAGCTGCGACATGAGCCTTGTGAAGCCTTTTCCTTCCCAGGTGATGCGAGCAAACAAATTCTGACAACTGTTTACAGCCTTAGAGGAATATCTGTCACTCCTACATTCTGGGTTGTATTTACCAAACAGGCAACCAAGGCATGTGCCTGGGGCCAGATCCTCTGGGGGCCACCATGAACATCATAGAAAATAATTCTGCACAAGATCTTGCATTTTGGCATTTTTTTTACATCTGGTTGGTGATGTATATATATACATCACCAACCATTTCCTCAAGCTTCTTTGTTCCAGTCCTTCCATTGCTCTATGATACAGTCTTGTTTTCAGCCGGCCTGTGGTTTCTGCTTCTGTCCTGCACCATGTCATTTAGGTTACTTGTTGCCAGTCATTAATTTTCACCAGTGAGGATGTATAATTACCACATATAGAATTCTTTTCAGCACATTCAATATCATTTAGTAGGTACATGTAGGGTGGTGATCAAGTATTACTTTTTATTCATCATTTAATTTGTTTTTCTCAATGTATTTTTCAGGCTATATTCAGCTCCTTTATTTTAATTTATTATGTTATTCCACATGAGATTAGTGGTGGTTTTATGCAGCATTTATGTGTAATGGTTTTATCCACTATTTATTCAGTATGTACTATATACATTTGACCTGTGGCATACCAACTTGAGGATCAATATGAGCTCCCTTTTTCAACTAGATCTGCACTACTGCACATAAATAATAAGTGGCATTAAATAAATAAATAACATCAGTGCTTTACTGGTAAGCTACAAAATAGCATATAAAACCGCAAAAACACCATAAAAACACCATATGTACTTGAGGGCTAAGAATATGCATGCATCATACATACTAGGGGGAGTACAACTGGGGGAATCAATGGTGGAGAAGGATCTGGGAGTTCTGGTGGATCACAAGCTTAGTAATGGCATGCAATGCCAAGCTGCGGTTTCTAAAGCGAGCAAACTCCTTTCTTGTATTAAAAGAGACATAGACTCCAGAGAGAGATATCATATTACCCCGGTACAAATCATTAGTAATACCTCATCTGGAATATGCAGTTCAGTTTTGGGCACCAATTCACAAAAAGAACATTGGGGAACTGGAGAAAGTACAGAGAAGGACAACCAAACTGGTAAGAGGCATGGAGGAGATCAGCTATGAGGAAAGATTAGAGGAACTGAATTTATTCTCTCTTGAGAAGAGGAGATTAAGGGGGGATATGATCTCCATGTATAATACATAAGGGGGGATATGATCAACATGTATAATACATAAGGGGGGATATGATCAACATGTATAATACATAAGGGGGGATATGATCACCATGTATAATACATAAGGGGGGATATGATCTCCATGTATAATACATAAGGGAGGGATATGATCTCCATGTATAATACATAAGGGGGGATATTATCAACATGTATAAGTACATCAGTGGTTCATATCGTGAACTCAGTGTAGAGCTACTCACCCTGAGGTCATCACAGAGGACATGGGGGCACGCTTTACTTCTGGAGGAAAAGAGATTTAATCTCCAAATATGAAAAGGTTTCTTCACAGTGAGAGCTGTTAGAATGTGGAATAGACTCCCTCAAGAGTTGGTTCTGGCCAGCTCAGTGGATTGCTTTAAAAAAGGCCTGGATTCTTTCTTAGATACACAGAATATAACTGGATACTGACATTTATAGGTAAAGTTGATTCAGGGAATATCCGATTGCCTCTTGGGGGATCAGGAAGGAATTTTTTCCCCTGCAGGAGCAAATTGGGTTATGCTTTGTTGGGTTTTTTGCCTTTCTCTGGATCAACTGTGAGTATAGGATTATAACTTTTTTTTATGGTTGAACTATATGGACTTTTGTCTTTTTTCAGTCAGACTAACTATGTAACTATGTCAGGAGAGCACGATACTAAGGGCTAAAAAGGTAAAAAGGCACAGCCAAGAGGGCGTCAAGAGGGGGGTCTGGACGGCATGGTACAGGGGGTCTGGAGGGTATGGAACTGGGCATTCAGGAGGACAGGGGGTTCTGGAGAGTATGGTACAGGGGGGTCTGGAGGGTATGGAACTGGAGGTTCAGGAGGGCTGGGGGGGTCCTGGGGGCACAGTACTGGAGGGTCAGGAGGGCACACAGAGGGGTCAAGATGGTATGGCAGTGGAGGTCAGGGGAGTACAAGTGTTTTCCTGATGAAGAGCTGTGCAGGAAAGCTGCTGTGGCACAGCTACCTGTTCTGGTGCACTGATCCTGGCAATCCCTCTCTCGGTACATAATGTCACCCACTTGAATGAACTAAAGAGGAGGAGATCAGCGCACTACATTCTGTATTTGGACGTGAGATCAAACTTGCTGCTAGCAAATCCTAGGCGGTAGAGACATTCTCCAACCCGCAGCCACATATTAAAGGGGTGTGCTGTGGGGCAGGGAATGGCTCTACCTGTGTTTCCCGGAATGAGAGCTCAGGCAACAATTTCATTAGTAAATGTTCGCCAATCGAGGATGCGGGGAGAGGAGCACTTGTGGGTTGACAGGACAGGGACTTGAATGCGATCTACCTGTTACCTGCCCGCACTTGACAGGATGATCTTGATCGAGGGGTTGCCGACCCCAACCTAGATGAATGTCAAGACTTGGATCACCTGTAGCTGGCACTGTGCTTCCCAGAGCAGAAGGTTGTAGTTCCAGTGTTTACCAGCAGGTGTCTATCATCAACAGCAAATCTCAGTAATCAAGCTTGTCCTTATACTGGTTGCTGGAAGGGTATTTAGTACCTCCTCTACTATTACCTCTCGTTTCAGTGTTTTGCCTGATAGTCTGATTTTACTTGCTGACTTATCCTGAGCCTATATCCTGATCTTGCTCCTGACATGCATCCAATACCCTGCTGCATCTTATCTGCTCCCCTTGTTCCAGATCCCAATCCTGGTTCCCCCTTCCCATCTGTTCCCTGCATCTCCAGTTTACCCTGTTGATCCATGTTTTTCTTTTTGTATATATTATATATAGTTAGTTTGTTAGGTTTTCTGCCACTTAGTTAGGTTACTAGTTAGGTATTTTGTTACTGGGTTAAGGTTCTATATTTGTTAGCTGTGTTTCCTGTATGCTGGTGTTTGGATGTCTTTTGTTTTACTATTAAAAAATTGACTTTACTACATATATATATATTCTGGTCTCAGTGTCCTAGTGTAGCTATGCAGATATGGCCATTCCTGCTGCTGATTCCTGACAATGAAAAAGAAAAACTGACAAAGGTCAAATGTACGGTATGTAGCACATAATAAATAGTTCAAATATCTTCCAAATCAAAGGATTACTTTATGCTAGTATGTGCCATATTCCCAAGTAGAACTACAGTAAATACAAAAAATGCAAGTGGCTTGGACTTTAAAGGCATGTTACAAATTGTGTACAATCTAGCAATTACGGTATCTAAAATAGCAAGTAACCTCTATTCAACAAAAAATAGTCATGGCTCATCCAAGTACAATTCATGTTGTCCTTGAAAAATTATTTGTGCAGCATTATACCACTGTATTTACTCCACATAATGAAAAATGACAGTAATGTGTTGCTTTCACACAATATGGTTCACAAAGGAGCAACCTAACCCGTTTCAAGCAGTTGTCTTCTTCAGGGCTGCCTGTGGTATATTATATAACATAGAGAACCATCAGAACAACTTTCTGAGAGAGTCACAAGGGTCGCAGATGACACCAACTGTAGGTTTCTTCTTTAATTGTCCAAGCATGGTCTCACACTGTATCTACGACGGTCATACGATGAGGGCATACAAGTCATTTTTCAAGGACTATATGAATTATACTTGGATCAGCCATGACTATTTCTTAATGTTTGTTAAATAAAGATTACTTGTGATTTTAGATTGTTAGTTTGTACATAATTTCTAATTTTCCTTTAAAGTCCCAGCCACTTGTATTTTTTGTATTTAAATAAACAGTGCATTAAACCATAAAACCAACATACTGTATAAAACCACCACTAATATCACGTGGAATAAAATGATAAAATAAAATAAAGGAGATGAATATATCATGAAAAATAAATGAAATTATGCATAAAAAGTAATATATGTGGATCATCCTACATGTACCCTATTATAGCATGATATGTGCTGAATAAAATACTATAAATAATCCAGTCCAGCTCCAGTCCTGAGTGTTTGTCTGTCACAGAAGGCACAGTCTTTCTTGGAGTGGACACCTCCTATTGGCTGTCCAGCAGTGGGGTCATCCTTGAATCCAGAAAAGGAATCTCTTCGAGGACATGAGAGCAAGAGGACTGTTAGGGACTAGCCAACACAGGCACATTTACAGAGCTGGCTTACTGGTCCCATCCTGAAACTGCACCAGCAAGGAACTCGGACAGTAGATACTACACTGTGGTAAACATGGCCCTGTCCCAACTTTTTTGAGATGTGTTGCTGCCATCAATTTCAAAATTGCCTTATTCTTTTTCCTTAAAATGGCACATTTAAACATTTGATATGTTTTCTATTTTCTATTGCAAATAAAATATGAGATTTGCAAATCATTGCATTCTGTTTTTATGTAGATGTTACACAGCATATAAATTTTTTGGAATTGGGGTTATAATTTATTGGGCCGATTATCTGAAGATCTTTGATGTTCCTTGTGAGGGAAATTTTTGGTCCCCCTTGTCCCACCTCAAGAGAATTGACTAGGAAGACAAGAGCAGGGTCCATAGCCCTGCACTGAACATGAAGATGCTAACAGACTGCCAGGTTATGGGGGGGGGGGCGCTGTCTGCTGGGGGTGTGGAGGATCAGGTGTAAAACTGTTTCTCCTTTCCCATAGACAAAACAATCAAATAACCCTTGCACTGTAACTCCAAGCCCACTGCGAGAGGTAATTAACATTGGGTTTTAAAGTGTATCTAAACCCAGAAAAAATGCATTTATTAATTCCAGTAAAAAATAAATAAATAAATAAGGGCTTGTCCTGTATGTGACGTCATCACGTACAGGAGCATTCTGCTCCAAACTGGAGCCAGTGGTTTTTGTAAGCTATCAGCTTGCTATTGTGTTTGTATTGAATGCTGTTTCATGTGATTAAACTGCATGCTTTTAATTCTCCCAATTTTCTGTAAACTTTTGATTTGAATAAAAGGCATTTTTAATATACTACACTGTGAGAGTATATGTCTTTCTGTCTGGTACCATTGTCGGCAAGGGGAGGTGTGCTGTCTGATCCTAAGCTGGGAGCCACTGAAATCACTTAAGTGCACTTGACCATTTATAATTTTATGGCCCAACAGATCTGGTAAGAGGCCTCTATCGTTGGTGATACACAGTGGTGGAGTTCTTTCAAGTTTTGCACTGTTAATCAATGGAGGAGCTAAATATTTTTTCTGCACACACTTTTCCTGTGAAGAGATTGTATTTGCACTTTCACGTGGGACTTAATTGTTTATGTTGAATATTTATTAATACTTGGACTGATAAGGACTTTCACATATGATTACTTGTTTGTGATTTATTCATTTGTTTACTAAGCGCTGCTTTTTTTTTACAAATGCATTTATTGCAACTTACTAGTTCTTAGATGTGGTGACTGCACTCGTTTTCTCATTTTTTTAGGCTTTCTTTCTCCTTTATTTTTACCTACTGATCCTGCTACAAACACAACTCCCATCCTAGGGTGGCACGTTTGTGGGGGAACTTTTTGGTTCCACCTCAAGACAGTTGACTGGTTCTCCTGTCTAACGGCTATAGATCATGCAGATGGCTATTTGCTTTGAATGAATGGCAGACTCCAAAATAGGTGTCATCTATGTGCTGTCCTCACATAAAACCCTGGACAGATTCTCAGCAGCCGACATTTAATTTACATTACCGCCGATAAGGTACTAATTAATTTCCTGACACAAGTGCTAATCGCGTTCCGGAAGCCTTACCTTAGGCAGCATTCTGTAAATGTCCTCGGCAATTAAAATATTCTTTTTACTTTCCACCTCATACGTGATATTACTTCCCAGCGAGGTATTGTTCTGAGAAACGATGAAGTTATTAACTGCATTGCAGCACGAAGACAGGTAGAGTCTGCAAACAAAAAAAAACAAAACACAACATAAATCTAAATCACTACAGAGCGTATGTTCTGTAATAATAAAGAGCTGCTATAGTCACAAATGGAGGATCTGTGCAGGGAACAGGCTTAGAGAAGAATGGAAGGAGAGCTGGGTTTGTCTTTGGTGCACCGTGGGTGGTGGCGCTTGTCTATGGAAGTACATTTGGGGCTTTATTTATAAAGCTCGGAATCAGTGGGAAGCTTTTGTTTAAATTCCGACATGGCAGTGCCCATTGTTTATGGAAGTGAAGAGAAATGCCCGACACAAATACAATCCTTCTCCTCCTGTGTGCCGCAGAATGGGAAACATTAGGACATTAATACAAGGGTACCGCTGTGCTCCAGATACCGTGTGAATGTTTTATGCTCCCGCTTCTAGTCAAAGCCGTCATAACTGTTAGAAGTGAAAGCGGGATCGTAGGCAAATATAGAAAACCATGGTTTCATACAGTTATGCATTAAAAAAAAAACCCTTTAGGGTCTGTTTACATTTACAGATGGGGCAGCAGTAAAAATACGCAGCTCAGACGTGTTTTTATCCCCCCGACCCGTCCCACTTAAGCTGCAAATGCAGCAAATGGGGGTGTAAACAAGCTGTGGGAAGAATTAAATAGTAAGACCCACCAAACACAAACCCTTCAACTAAATAAGGTCACTCCTCAACTGCCCTGGAACCACAGCCTTTTAGGGGTTAAAACAGGCAGTAAAGAGGCAGCATAAAGCCCTCTGAAGAGCGATTCACCACAAATTTCTCTTCAGAGAGCAATGCTAGTGTCAACTATCCCTTAGGGTTCATTCACCCAAGTGGCCAGGGGAGCCGTAAAAGCAGAAGGTTGAGCCGTAGTTTTACTGCTCCATCAACCATCAGCATGCAGCCACTCAGGGCTGCACTCATGCTGAAGCAGAGGGTAGTAGCACCACCAAACACCACCCATTTATGTGTATAGGGAACATCACAACTGCCCTGGAATCATGTGCATTGCACGCAATTGCATAGTAGTGGTCCAGCCTACAGGCAGAGATAACTTATCATATCCAAGCAAAACACTCAGTGTAGCGCTTTGGCAAATAATTAACAATGATGAATAATACTATCCAAACCCCCACCGAAGTGGAATAATAATGTGCCAATGTTATACATGAAATAAAAGTCTGTATAAAAGTTCACATGGTCTAGAAGTAATGGCGCTTAGTGAGTCGGAGACCAAAGGAGAGAAAGGGTCTGTCACCTTTCACTCAATCACTCCAGACTCGTAGACTCCCTAATAAATCTCCCAGGAGATCTGGATGATGCACAAACTTCCCTCTAAGCAATGAGGTCTGGAATGGCAAATACCTCTCCACGAATTAAACACCTCATAAGGAAAGAGTAACCGCTCATAGTGTAGTAGTTTAAAACAAAAGATACAATTTATTCAAGTAATGCACTTACAATCAAAAAGGTAAAAAAACTGCCTATCTGTATAATGTTTCCATCCACCAAAATGGCCGCGGTCCGTGGCGGTGCACGGTGACGTCACACATCATGGCTATTTAAAGCTGAATTTCAGGAAAACAAACGAAATACAAATTTCAAATACATATATGGGGGATGTTTTACCTGTCACGTTTGTACTTCTGTCCATCCAGTCTTGAGATTTACAGAGCCCAGTCTGGCAGGGCAGGCAATCTTGTTTTTATCTGCTGTTCAGTAAAAGCAAAAGGGCTTATCCCTCTCCCATCCCCCCAAGGTGTGGATGGCCTCTTCAATAGCCACCTATGTCCTGCTGGCATCAAGCTGCACTTGTCAGTGTTTCCAAGTGCAAAGGTTCTCAAAGAGATGTGCTGGGCAAAAGAGCCAAGCATACAAGCACACGATGGGGCCACTGCTCATGGTGTTTAATAGACCCTACAAGTAGCAGGAGGAGGAAGATGGGGGGTCGAGGTTGCTTTGGCAGTGATGAATGCAGCCAAATTCACACAGGGATCTTAAAAATGGCCTTCTACATCTGTCCTTATGGAGATCTAAAAAGATCTCAATCCTGCAAGTTACCTGAATCGGCTGTATTCCTGGGGTCTCTTCTTCCACGTGCAGTTCTGTACATCATTAACAGCCTGGATGTAATAATCTTCTGAATATCTGCAAAGACCAAAATGGCATTGCCAACGATGTTTAATAATGTCAACAATAAGTAAATGACCACAATGCATTATCTATCTATCTATCTATCTATCTATCTCATCATCCATCTATCTATCTATCTGTCTATCTCACCATCCATTATCTATCTATCTATCTATCTATCTATCTATCTATCTATCTATCTATCTATCTCATCATCCATTATCTATCTATCTATTTGTCTATCTCACCATCCATTATCTATCTATCTATCTATCTATCTATCTATCTATCTATCTATCTGTCTATCTGTCTATCTCATCATCCATTATCTATCTATCTATCTATCTATCTATCTGTCTGTCTATCTCATCATCCATTATCTATCTATCTATCTATCTATCTATCTATCTATCTATCTCATCATCCATTATCTATCTATCTATCTATCTATCTATCTATCTGTCTATCTCACCATCCATTATCTATCTATCTATCTATCTATCTATCTATCTATCTATCTATCGTGAAACAAATAAGTATTTGATCCCCTGCTGATTTTTAATGTTTGCCCACTCTCACAAAGAAATGATCAGTCTAAAAATCGAATGGTAAGTGTATTGTAACACTGAGAGACAGAATAGCAACAAAAAATTCAAAAGAAATGCATGTCTAACAAATGATGCACTGATTTGCATGTTCATGAAGGAAATAAGTATTTGATCCCCTATCATTCAGCAGGATTTACGGCTACCAAGTGTCTTTCATACAGATAACAAGCTGAGATCAGAAGCAGTCTCTTAAAGGGAGTGCTGCTAAGCTCATTTTGTTACCTGTATAAAAGACACCTGTCCACAGGAGCAATCAAACAATCAGTTTCCAAACTCTTTACCATGGCAAAGACCAAAGAGCTGTCCAAGGATGTCAGGGACAAGATTGTAGGCCTACACAAGTCTGGGCTACCAAACTATCGCCAAGCAGCTTGGTGAGAAGGTGACAACAGCTTGTGCAATCATTCGCAAATGGAAGAAACACAAAACAACTGTCAGTCTCCCTAGTTCTGGTGCACCATGCAAGATCTATCTATCTATCTATCTATCTATCTATCTATCTATCTATCTATCCATCCATCCATACAGGATAAAGTGATTTTTGGCATTCCCGACCCCCTATACTCACCTTTACATCAGCGCTTCCTTGCCAATCCTTTCTCCCCAATAGCAGGCACTGAGATCTCTGGGTAAATTGTTACTAATATGGCACAGAAGTGTAGTTGGGAAGGAGAGGACTCAATAGATAGCGGCAGAAAGTTAATAAAAAACGAGTCCTCTGGGCAAGTTCTTAGAAGGAAAAGTCCATGATGTCATAAATCCAGTATACTTCATGCAGAGCTTCTGAAGGATTCTCTAAAATAGCAACCAAGCGCAGTAGAGTGCGTAGACTTACTAATTTTATTAAAGCAAAGACAATTAGCAACTCACATAAAAATGAATGTAAAATGCTTGTCATCACAGTCAGGAAGGGGTCTCGTCCAGAAGGGGCATTGGTGAGTAGGTGGAGAAGGAACACTGGCAGAAGAGACCCCTGTAGTAACTGGGAAGACAGCAAGAGGGCACCAGGCAATTCTCGCCTCTTTCTCAAGCCTTCTCTTTCTCAAGCCTTCTCAAGGCCAAAGGAAATGCCTCCGAATATGTAGCCAAGCCCAATGATGTCAGTTAAGGTTTCATTGCTTCCAATTTCGACTGCACTTCACCAATCTCAGTGTGCTGCTTCCTGGTTCCTCCCCAAGGCTGCCTGTTCACCTAGGACACCATACCACCAATTCCCAGAATTGAGAGAGGTGGTGTTAGCCCTTTGGATCAGGAAATTGCAGCGGCAGTCTGACCCAGCATAAAACCTTCATCGGACTACATACAAGTGATCTTTACACTAATCGAGTGAGTTGCCAATTGCTTTGCGTGAATTTATGTCCCTTACCCACTGCACTTGGTAACCTCTTGCTGTCTTCCCAGTTACTACAGGTGTCTCTCCTGCCAGTGTTCCTCCTCCACCTCTCACTGATGACCCTTCTGGATGAGACCCCTTCCTAAATGTGCTGACAAGCATTTTACTTTTATCCTCATGTGAGTTGCTAATTGTTGTTGTTTAAATACATTTTGTAACATCTACTACACTTAGTTTGCGCACTCTACTGTTTTACTGAGATATCAGGTGTCAACGACAATGGGGGGGGGGGCAGGGGTGGACTCCAGGGGCATCTCATGGGGTCCCCTACTGACCCTGGGCCCTCAATGGGGGATCATGAGGCCCCTGTGTCCTTGCCCAAACTCAAAAAAGCCTATGGAAAAGGTACCAGGGGCATCTCATGGGGCCCCCTACTGACCCTGGGCCCTCGGGAAGTGCCCGAGTTTCCAAATGATCAGTCCACCCCTGGGGGGGGGGGGGTGACATCACTTCCCCAGTCATGTGACAGTGCAGGGGCCTAGTGATTGGCAGCACAAGGGAGGAGATCACCTACGTCTCCCTCCACACCTGGAAATGCAGGTTATTGTGGTTGGTTGCAAAGATGGAAGAAGGGATTGTTGGTAGGATGGGTATGGGAGGGAGTCAAGAATGCCCTTTGCAGAGACACCGCCCATTTGCCCTGCATGAATTAGATGAGACGGGTTGATTTACAAAAGACAAATAGACTGTGCACATTGCAAGTGCAATTGCACTCTGTAGGGGCATTTTCTCCAGAGCTTAGTAAATGAGTGGAAGCTCTGCTGACTTCCATCACCCAATCAGGTGCAAGCAAAAATGCTGTTTTTTTATTTTCCTTGCATGTGATTGGGCATTCGTTTCAAAGTGAAGCATCACCTCATTTACAAAGCTCTGGAGCAACTGCACTTTGCAAAATGCAAAGTCTATTTGCCTTTAGTAAATCAACCCCACTGCCTTTTGAAATTGTGTTCGGTATATTCCAGCAATGACTCAGCATCATCAACAGCCAGCAAGAAAATTCAATTTGCATCAATATGTAAGACATATCATTATGTAAAAAAGAACTTTTCTATGCAGCCTATTCCATGCCATAGCCCAGAAGGGAATATGGGAAATATGTAGGATGATGGATTACACATTATGAATGTCACTAATGAACCCAGCTAATTAATTTGTCATGGAGCTCCATCAATAATAATAAATATCAGCAGACAAGTAGAAGGTTTAATACAAGATGAAAAGTAAAGTAATGCTTGACGGCTATTTCTCTGCATGTAGGAATGAGATCAGAGACTCAGCGTCATTTTTAGAATTTTATTTAGGAACTTTCATCATTGATAAAAATGGCCATGAAATTAGCTTACGGGGTTAACCTTTCCGGGGGGGGGGGGGGATTGGGAGGTCTATATAAAGATCTGTTGCCGCACTGTGCGGCTTAGCCCTTCGAAAAAGTCAGCAGACAAAATGCTGCGTCATGAAGCAGCCGCTCAGCGACTGGAAGTGACGGCACACACCATCCCGGAATTGGCACCACAGCTTAGACACGCATAGAAGTCAAGTGAGATGCCGCAGTACTAGCACACTAATGGGGGACGTGATTAATAGTCTGCTTGTGCTGCTAAATCATCTACATGCAACCTCTCCACCCAAACCTCTTCTACTCCACCTATTATTAAATACAGTAAACCCAGGACCCTGCATTCACTATATCTGGTCTCCCACAGAACACAAAACATGGAAATGCATTTATTTTAGTAAATATAAACTGCTAAATTCCTTTTCTCATCAGCAGTATATAGCAGTCTTGTGACTTCTATCAGTGTCCAGCTGAGCACTGGTTAAAGTGTTCTTTCTGTTCTAGGAAGATGCATAACCCCTGACCCTCTGTCTGAACAGTGCTGATTGGCCCTGCGCTGATCACATGCACTCTACCAAGAAGAAAAAAAACCTCTCCAGCAATAAACACCAAACCGAGCATGTGCAGAGTGACTCCGCACAATATGTCTTATCAGGAAGTAAGAGGGGGACACTGGAAGAAAGGGAGGATCAGAGAAGTCAGGATCAAACAGCAATGCAGGGGATTAACCCCTTAGGTTCCACAGTGAGTATAACAAGCATGCTTTACTGCATATACAGACTGATTTTACTGTTGTGGGTTTAGTAAAACTTTAACTAACGGCCCATTAACACTATGTTGGTGTATTAGCACACACATATTAATAAGATCGATAACCAGTCTTCACTAAATAGGAATAGGAGCTGCAAAAGGTCATGTGAAGGTGGACTTTGGTAAGTAAAAAGGATGTGAGGGCTCATTCACACTACTGCACTACGGTAACCTTTGTTAACAAACATGTGCTACCTCACCACAATAATGTGAATGGGCCCTGGCACCCTTTTTACTTACCAAACTCAACCTTCACATAACCCACCACAGTTCCTCTCCTGTTAGTAAATACTAGTGATCCACTGCAGCAGTCTGGCCTGGGCATAAACCGATTTTGTTGTCAACCCTAACTGCAACGTCATCACGCTGCCAGAGTCTTCAGGACCCTGTGAGAACCCCTCCAATGGTCAGCCAAATGGATATATTCATGACACCAGGGAGTGACAAGAAGGACCCTTCTAATCTGCAGTTCAGAAGAAATAAGCATTGGGCCGCAGCACGTCATGTGACCTCAGATTTAAGTAAGTAAAAGGCCTTTTAGGTTATAGGCTTGTACCAGAGTTTAGAGGCAGCAAAACGCTCTTCTCCTGAATGCAGAATAATCACATTCAGAAAAACGCCAAGCGTTGGAAAAAAGTGCCTAAACGCGTCTAGACACACCTAAAAGCTGGGCCCATGTAGCACTTCAGCTTTTATCTATTTCATTGGACAGAATAAATACAAATTATGACCAATGAAATAAATAAACGCCCAAACTGCTGTCAGGAGAAACAGCATTTAAAATAAACCGGTGTACATGAGGCCTAAGGATTTACAGGTAACTGAAAATGATGGCCCTAGAACTATTGCTCTCAGTCCAGCAAGCATGGCAGTACCCTATATGGGAATTGGAAGGCTATACAATACCTCTGCTGGGCTATTGTATCCTGCAACTGCCAGAAAACCAGAAAAGTGTTTATATTTGACTGAAAGCAGCCACTGTTCAGCCAACAATTTTTCACCTGGCCCCTTCCACTGAAAAATAGGGTAGGGGGCAGGAAGGAACCATCAAGTTCACCCATTTAGTGAATTTTGCCCAGTTCAGCAGGAAAAGGCCCACATTTTCAGTGTATGGCAGCCAAAAACTACCCATACATACTCAGGGTTCTCTCATTAAGCCCACTGAAATCGATTTATTCCCCCATCAGTGTGGATGGCCAAATTTCCTTTGCCGGCTATTCAGGCTATGGAGTCACTGTTTGGCTGACAATTCTGCACCTGGAGTCTGTTAAGCCAGCCAAGCCATCCACTGGTAGAATTTCAGCTGAATCCTTTGTATGGACAGCTTAAAGCAGTATTAAACCCAAAAGCAAACACATTATATTGCAGCTTACCAAGTCTTAGATGTGATGGCTGCATTAGTTTTCTTTTTTAGGCTTTCTTTCCTTTATTTTCACCTGGTGATTTGGCCAGTAAGTCTGTTGTTTTTCAAAAGAACAAGCTCTCCTGCATATCAGTTACAGGGATGAGACAAACCATTTACCACTAACAGGGGTACTTACAATGATCAGATGTTATTTATTCATGTGAAACCTTTATCCCAAAAGGAAATGAAACCGTTGATTGTGAATGCTTATAAAGTGTTAGCTGGGGTTTGGTGTCAATTTGTTAGTGTATCTAAATCTGCAAGTACATCTAACCCCCCCTCCCCAGGCTGACAATGCTGCTACCCAAAGGTGCCCCCTGTGCTCCTTTATCCAGGGTGGGGGGTGCCCCACCCAGGTGTGTTACTGGCCAGATCACCAGGTAAAAACAGAGAGCAAAAAAGCCTAATAAAAAGAAAACAAATGCAACCACCACATCTAATTATTGGTAAGCTGCGATATATTACATTTTTGCTTTTGGGTTTAATACCGCTTTCAAGTATTTAAACAAGCTCTTGGTTATTATTGTTTGCGGCCATGAGCAGGGGCGGACTGACCATTTGGAAACTCGGGCACTGCCCGAGGGCCCGGGGTCAGTAGGGGGCCCCATGAGATGCCCCTCGTACCTTTTTCATAGGCTTTTTTGAGTTTGGGCAAGGACACAGGGGCCCCATGATCCCCTATTGCCCGGGGTTCCCATCAGTTGTCAGTCCGCCCCTGGCCATGAGTTTGTTTGCATGCTTAAAGCGGAGTTCCAGTTGAATTTCAAAAAAAAAAAAAGGCAGCAGCTACAAAAACTGTAGCTGCTGACTTTTAAAATACAGTCACTTACCTGTCCCTCGGTCCTGCAGTGTCCTCACTATGGCTGGTTTTACCGGCCGTCTTCTCTTGCCGCCACCGTCATCTTCAGTGTGGGCACCCGGCTGTGACAGTTTGCGGCTTCACAGCTGGGTGCCCACTGCGCATGCGCGAGTAGCGCTGCACTTTGTGAATGGTCCCGTAGTCTTCTGGGACCTGTCACGTGTCCCAGAAGACTACGGGGAGGGAGGGGGGAGGATGACTTCCGCTTCAGATTGCCTTAGGTCAGTGGTTCTCAACCTTCCTAATGACGTGACCCTATAACAGTTCCTCATGTTGTGGTGACCCCCAACCATAAAATTATTTACCCAGTAATTATAATTCATGAAGTGTCGTTTTACCTCCAATACTGCTGCTTTCAACACAGTAGCTGCTTTCAACACAGTAGCTGCTTTTACCGAGTAGCAGCTTTCAACACAGCAGCTGCTTTCTACACAGTAGCTGCTCTTTACACATCGGAAATATGTGTTTTCTGATGGTCTTTGGCGACCCCTGTGAAAGGGTCGTTCGACCCTCAAAGGGGTCGCGACCCACAGGTTGAGAACCACTGCCTTAGGTGATCAGTGGGAGTGGGTACCTATCAAATTCGGGTACCCGTTTCCCAAAGGTGCCAATCTTTAATGTGGAGTGAGGGACAATGCATTAAAGCAGAACTTTCCCTTTTAAGTGGAGCTCCGCTTTAAATAGTTAAGACGGTGGCAATGAAAGGGTTATTGTATATACAAGTTTATGAAAAAATAATAATGTACTGCTAATGGACTAATGGGGTGGACTGATGCTCTACAGCTAGGCTTGGATGAAAAACAGAAGCCAATCCCCTGTAGACCTTTCAAGACCTAATTTTCCATTCTGACTATTGTGTGCCTTTAATGCCGCTTCCTTTTAGAATCGATACATCCCCCGTATTAATCTAGGACGAGCAGATGACATTTCATGTGTTACAGATATCTCTTAAGTGGATTGGAACCTGTCTGCATCATTTACTGCACAAGGTGGTTTCTAGGCAATATGGATCCCTAGTGTGCTACAAGTGGCTCATAGTTTTAGGAACGGCATATGTATTAATCATAACTTAATCACAATATCTTATAGATCAGGCCGAGACAAGTTGGTGCTAATATGAATTGTTTCGAGATGGCAGGGGAAAACGTAGTCTTTAGCATCAGAAAAGGCTCCAAGGGTCTTCTGGGATGCGTAAAAAAAAAAAACTAGACCCCAATTATGGCTTTTATAGAGGAAACAAGGCCTGTTAAATGTTCCTGGAAAGAGCTAGGTAGGGCTATTGTGCCAGAGGTTATGTCATAAAGCGATTACACCAAATCTTCCTGTCCTGCTCACACATCTGTTTTCTCAGTAATTACATTTAACTAACCAGGACTCAGAAAGGGCTAAATATTCCTTTTGGCTGTCGACAGAACACAATAAAGCATCCCTGTTTTATGTTTCAGTTGTAAAGAAAAGAGATGATTATTAAAGTAGATGTAAACCTTAAAGGGTAACTCAACTTTACTGGAAGAAAGCAAAAAAAAATAGTATACAAATGCTACACAAGTCATATTGTACTGAAATGTTATTAAGAATTACTTTTTCAGTCTGCAGTGCTGTAATTTTCTGTAAAATGCTATGCAATATGGCAGCCTGGAGGCGTTCTGTGAACAGATGGTGTAAACCCCCCCCCCCCTCCTTCTCGAAAAAACAATTTTCTGCTTGTGTGAATGGCTTACTGATTTCCCCAGAAGTCTTAACTAAGATACAAGTCAGAGTTTGGGCACCCCCTGCAACATAAATGTCATTTTTGATTAGAAATTCCCAAAGGGAAATCATGTCTAAAGGGATGCAGACCCTACCACTTCCCTCCTTAGAAACCTGCATGTGCAGCAGCTGTTTGATAATTAGAAAATCACTCCCATACAGATTCACTGTGCACATGGACACAGACAGTTATTTCTTCAGAAAAACAGACGGTAAGAATCTGCAACAAAGTTTGGATTCTTGCAATGTACATAGATCACCCAGAGGGGAATGTTTTTTTTCTCAACAAAACTGCAGTTACTCTTTAGGGTCTTTTTTAGACTAGAGCAGAGGTCTCCAAAATTTCTAAACAAAGGGCCAGTTTACTGTCCTTCAGACTTTAATCACTTGCCCTCCAGAGGATTGTGTTACAGTGCTGCGTTATTTTAACTGACAATTGTGCGGTCATGCAACGCTGCATCTATATGAAATTTATGTCCTTTGTTTCCCAAAAATAGAGCTTCCCTTCATTAGTATTTGATTGCCTGTGCGAAAAAAAAAAATTTTTACTTTTTGGTATTAAACATGTTCAATAAAAAATTTTTAAAAATCACATTTCGTCATAAATTTAGGGCAAAATGTATTCCTCTACATGTCTTTGCTAAAGAAAATCCTAATACATGTAAATTAATTTGTTTACGTGAAAGTTATAGTGTTTACAAATGGCGGTATATATACTGAAATTTTTTTTTTACTAGTAATGGCGGTGATCAGCGACTAGTGGGACTGCAGGACTGCGGCGGGCATTCTGATATTGGGGGAGGGGGAATTGACTTGGTGTCACTGACATCCCTAGTGACACCAATACAGTGATCAATGCTAATAAAAAGCACTGACATTGTACTAATGGCACTGGGCAGGAAGGGGTTAACATGTGGGGCGATCAAACGGTTAACTGTGTACTGTTTTACTATGAGGCAGTGTGTGTGCTTTCCACTGTAAGCACACTGATTTGTATGGCTTTGCTATGCAGAGCCATACAAAGCAGTGTGCAGGAGCTGACAGGGGAGAGAACTGTATTGTTTACATACAGTTCTCTCCCCCATCGGTAATACTTGGTGATCACCGGGTGCTGGCGAGTAATCACAGGCCGGGACTCGGTGATTGACAGCCGAGGACACGAACGGCGGCGAAGGTAGGGCATGCGCGCAGCACACGTGCCCCCTACCCAGAAATGCAAAATCAAGTATATATACATGCTTTTGCGCACCCCTGCCGCCCTGTAGCAGTATTTCTGCTATAGGGCAGTGGAAAAGCGATATTAAGGAGGCCAGACTAGGCCAGAAAATGTTCTGGCCTCCAGTGGTAGTAAACAATGCCACATCTTTGGTATCAGTGGCAAGACTAGTGCCCCATCGTTGCTGTTAATGGGAGGTATAGTGCCCCATTGTTGGTGTCCGTCGAAGGAATTATGCTCTATTGTTGGTGTCAATGGAAGGAATTGTGCCCTTTTGATGGTGGCAGTGGGACGAATAGTGCCCCAAGGGCTGGATAAAGGCAAGCAAGGGGCTGCATCCGGTACCTGGGCCACAGATTGGAAAGGGGGTGGTAAAACAGGTGGTTGAGCCAGGTTTTAACGCCGAACATTTTCAGAGGTGCAGCAATGATAGCAAACAGTCTATTTGCCTTTAGTAAATCTTCCCCATAGTCTTCTGACCCTATGGGAGTTGATTTACTAAAAGCAAATAGACTGTTCACTTTGCAAGGGAATTTCCCCCCCAGAGCTTAGTGAATGAGGTAAAGCTCTGCTGACTTCCACCATCCAATCATGTGCAAGCAGGAAAACTGTTTTTTTTTGTAATTTTTTTATTTTCCTTGCACATGATTGGGTATTCTTTGCAAACTTAAATTGCAACACATTCACTAATCTCTGAGGAAAATTCCCCAGCAACTCCATGCAAAGTGAACAGTCTACTTGCCTTTAGTAAACCAACCCCTTTTTATCTATAATCCTGCATGCTTCTACGACCCCTTTTACATAAGACAGTTTAAAAAAATTATGTAAATGAGTTATTGTGGCATTTTAAAATATATTTAGTTCTGTCAAGCTACAGAAACGACTATATATTTATCCATAAAAATTCTTCTGCATAACACAATTTGGGATTTATCTTCATTGGCTCTTTAATGGCAATAACATACACAGCGGGTTTAAATCATACATACCGCTTCCTCAAAGAAACTGACAAAAGGCGATCCTGTACATCTCTGCAGAAGAAGCTGGCTGTGTAATTGCTTTGCACAGGGATTCTAAATTTGAAGACAAAAATAATCAAAGTGAATGTTATAATAACACTGGAAACTAAAAAGAAAAGTGTATACCTTTGTGACAAAGACAATAAAATTGCTAAATTATTACAAGGAGGCAGAAAAATACAGCAGGAAACAATTTAATGAAACATACATTACAGGTCCATTAAAGCGAAACTGCACTGCCTCTGAGCAACACAAACCAAAAACGCTATTTAATTCATTTTTCATATTCTGAGCAAACTCTCCCACCCATCCATGTCTCCATGCTTTATTTTGTTGAGAAAGCACTTTGAAAAACGGACCCCCCCCCCAATGCATTTCTGGCTGTGGCCATCTTCTTGCATAAGGGTAGATGATTACTGTAGCATCTACTTCCTTGAATCCATCTGCCCTTAGCTCAGGCATGCAGGCAGGCGGGTGTGCTAAGCTGAGAAAACCCCTCCTGAGATGAATGATATCATTTGCCTAGCCATAGAAACCAGGAAGCAACCGAAAAAATGTAAAATTAAAACAAGTAAATATGATATGCTTTCCTGTTTATTTACTAATGCTAGCAGCAAAGGGGTTAAAAATAGTCAATGAGAGGGTGAAGTTCCACTTTAAGTAGTGGATGTGTATGGATTATTTTTGGAGAACAAGGATAATGTTTAGTTTCACTTTAAACTGATCATGTTAGGATGTGCATGCGTACAGAATATAGTCCACGGGGCCATTTGTAAAAGAAGCCCAGCCTGCACAATAGGAACATGTATACATAGGGCAGAACAGTGGCTTTATGGTTAAGATTGCAAAATCCTCTCTTGTATTAAAAGAAGTATAGACTTCAGAGAGAGAGATATCATTTCCCCCGGTACAAATCATTAGTAACACCTCATCTGGAATATGCAGTTCGGTTTTGGGCACCAATTCTCAAAAAGAACATTGGGGAACTGGAGAAAGTACAGAGAAGGGCAACCAAACTGATAAGAGGCATGGAGGAACTCAGCTATGAGGAAAGATTAGAGGAACTGAATTTATTATCTCTTGAGAAGAGGAGATTAAGGGGGGATATGATCTCCATATATAATACATAAGGGGGGATATTATCAACATGTATAAGTACATCAGTGGTTCATATAGTGAACTCGGTGTAGAGTTATTCACCCTGAGATCATCACAGAGGACAAGGGGGCACTCTTTACATCTGGAGGAAAAGAGATTTAATCTCCAAACACGGAAAGGTTTCTTCACAGTGAGAGCTGTGGAAATGTGGAATAGACTCCCTCAAGAGTTGGTTCTGGCCAGCTCAGTGGATTGCTTTAAAAAAGGCCTGGATTCTTTCTTAGATACACAGAATATAACCGGATACTAACATTTATAGGTAAAGTTGATCCAGGGAATATCCGATTGCCTCTCGGGGGACCAGGAAGGAATGTTTTTCCACTGCAGGAGAAATTGGGTCATGCTTTGCTGGGTTTTTTCCCTTCCTCTGGATCAACTGTGAGGTATAGGATTATAACTTTTTTTTTAATTGATGAACTGGATGGACTTTTGTCTTTTTTCAGCCAGACTAACTATGTAACTATATATGTAACTATGTTAGCACTTCTGCCTGCATGCTTGTTTAGCTTTCCTCTTACCTTCCTACATGCTGGTAGGTTAAATGGCTCAACTAAGAAATTATAAAAAAAAATGGCTCAACTGAGTGTGCCCAATACGGCTGCCTCACTACCTACGCTCTTTGAAGCCCCAGGGAGGAAAGCAAAATAGAAATAAAAAGTAAAGCTGAATTCCAGAAATTCTGCTACTTTGTAAAAACTGCAGGCATACCATGAGTTAAGTCTAATGAGGTGCCTGCCCCCTCACAGACTTATTATTACATCTGACAGGTTTATTGTTGTCCAGAAGGTAACTTCCAAAGCTCTGACACTGCTCACTGTGGTCTCAGTTCCTTCAAGAACAGGGTTGCTGGAACTGCTATGCCTGCCCCTCCCCTCTTTCTGCCCATTCACAGAAGCCTTTGTATTGTATGAACTAATTTACAAAATACAAATGCTTCTGTGAATGGGCAGCAGAGGGGAGGGCATAGCTGCTGTGTGTGCTCCTCTCCTCTCACAGCCAGAGCGCATCCTCCAGGAGTGAAATAAACCTGTCACATATAAGTAATAGAGATAAGCCCCGAAGTTCACATGCACCTATTTGGACTTAACTCATAGTGTGCCTGCAAAGTTGCTGAATTCCTGGAATTCAGCTCTAAAAATACACTCACCTTTGTGGGGTCTTTAAAAAAGAATTTCATGTATGGATATCTCATACATAGTAACATTAGTCCAGCTTGGACCAATGTAACTAGGTATGTACCATACGTGGCGAATGCTTCTGGAAGCTGGAAATCACTGTCATAGACACCACTACTCCAGTGATCTCCACTTGCTACTGGGTCCCATGCTGAATGACATCCCTGCTGCATTGTGAACACAGGAGGTTGGCTGCTTGGGAATGGCGCCATTCAAAGAATGCTGTACATTTTCTGAATGAATGCAAAGAATTCTCTGATTGGATCAAGTGGCTAGGCAGGGAGTTGATGTCATGCTCTCCACCTCGTTCAATCAGAGAATTCTTTGCCTTCATTTAGAAATTGCAAAGCTTTCTCTGAATGGAGCCTGTGCCAAGTGTTTAACCATCTATGTTCAGAATGCAGCAGGACATCCAGAAGCAAGTGGAGATCACTGGAGTAGCAGTATCTATTGCTGTGATTTCCAACTTCAGGGACATCGGCCAGGTAGGGTATATACATAGCTACTTTGGCCCAAGCTGGACCATTGTAACTATGTATAAAATATCCATACCTGGAACTTCTCAATGAACTCCACCACTTTGCTCCCTAGTCTTACACAGTGGTTCCTCTTGCTGGCTCGTATGTTCCATATTGATGTATGAACCTGCAAGATGAAATACAGCAAACGACGGAAGAACTGGTGTTCCAGAAGTGTGGATTACCTGCAGCGTCCATGGAGCAGCAAAGCAGCAGAGTTCCAAGACATGGGCTGCCGGAAAGGTCGGTATACACGATCTTCCATTACAGGCTGAGTTTTTTTTATCAAGTAACTCTGTGGTCATAGGTACACTTTAAGGCAGTGGTTCTCAACCTTCCTAATGCCGTGACCCTTTAATACAGTTCCTCATGTTGTGGTGACCCCCAACCATAAAATTATTTACCCAGTAATAATTCATGAGTGTCGTCTTACCTCCAATACTGCTGCTTTCAACACAGTAGCTGCTTTTAACAGAGTAGCTGCTTTCAACACAGCAGCTGCTTTCTACACAGTAGCTGCTCTTTACACATCGGAAATATATGTTTTCTGATGGTCTTAGGGGACCCCTGTGAAAAGGTCGTTCGACCCCCAAAGGGGTCACGACCCACAGGTTGAGAACCACTGCTTTAAGGCCTCATGCATGCTCGGCGTTTGCCCAGCTCATCTGAAAGCCTTTTCTAATGGCAGAAGAAATGCAGTGTAAAAAACATAAAGCTGCGCTTTCCAAATGCGTTTAAGTGCGTTTAGGTGTGTCAAGTATTTGGGCATTCTTTTATTCTATTGGCCAGAATAATAATTTATTCTGTGCATTGAAACAAATGAATGTTAGATGAATGTTTAGATGCATTTATGTGCATTGGGTGTTTTTTTCTGCTGAAATGCTCCTCTCCTATCTGCGAAAGTGATGTTTTTGTTTCTGCCTGTAAATGCCTATGTGTGCCCGGATACATAGGCTAACATGGAGGGGTGTTTACAGGCAGAAATAAAAACACCAACCGCCCTTAAAAGTGGCGTTTTTGACCGCCAGTGTGCGTGAGGCTTTAAACTAAAATGGTGCAACAAGCTGGACTGAATCGTTTTTCTTTACCTGAAACCTACACATATGTGCTAACAAAAACTAGCAAGTATTTAAGCATGCGTAAAGAAGGGTATTCATGAATTTCTCTTCCTGCAGAACTCTGTTGTTTGGTGGAACAAAAGCACAGTCTTGCCATTCCATTGTAAGGCCCATAAAATGACTTTTACAAGTGTGTAGGCCCCTGCAAGGACTTGCAGGTATCCATATAAATACGTTACATTGGAGCTGTTAATGGAAAACACATTCTTTGTATTCCACATTTTAAAGTGACTGCAGCTAAAATGCTGTACATTTCTACGGAGATAAATTTGGCTTGTTTGTTTTTCGGTGCATCATATTTCATATTTAAAGCGATTGTAAATGCTATTTTTTATTTTTTTAATAACAAACATGTTTTTACCTATCTGCAACTTGCAATGGGTTTGCATGGAGTGGCCCCGAACCTCCTCTTCTCGGGTCCCCCACTGGCGCTCCTGGCTCCCTCTTCTCCGTGTGCCACCATAGGAAGCCGCTTTCAATTCCCGAATCTTGTTGTGTGCATCTATAGACACAGACAGTGTGGCTTAGCCTTGCCCCTGCTCCCTCGTCATAGGATTTGACTGACAGCAGCGGGAGCCAATGGCTCCTGCTGCTGTCAGTCAAGCCTGCGAGAGTGGGGTAAGAGGAGAGAGCTGCTGCAGACAGGCACAGCGCTGGATCGAGTGTAAATATACAGGGGGGTGAAAGGGCATACTGCTACCTAAACATTTTTTACCTTAATGCAAGGAATAAAGTGGAGCTGCACTGCTTATGAGCACCACAAACAAAAAATACTATTTAATTCACTGTTAATATTCTGAGCAACCTCACCCATCCATCCATGTCTCTATGCTCTGTTTTGTTGAGAAATCATTTTGAAAAACACCCCCTGGTATTTCTGGAAGTGGCCATCTTGAGTAAGGGCAGATAATCCATGTAGCATTTCTTTCCTGGAATCCATTTGCCCTTAGCTCAGGCATTGGCTGAGCTGAGAACCCTCCCTCTCCTCCTGAAGGCTCATGGGATATATGACATCATTTGCCTAGGCATGAAAACCAGGAACTAACTGAAGAAATGTAAAAAAACGTTTAAAACAAGTAAATATAATATACTTTCCTATTTATTTACTAATGCTAGCAGCATAGGGATTACAACCAGTCCATATTGATTGAGAGAGTGCTGTTCCAATTTAAGGTAAAATATGTTTAGGCTTTAGAAACACTTTGAAGTCAGCTAATTTATTGCACCCAAATCACTAATATCAAGTGAACAGTTTACTCTTAAAGGAAACCTTTCAAGAAGGAAATGTATAGGCTGCCATTGCTGACCTTTGACCTTTGAGCCTTCATATTTTCTCACCCATAGGTGATTGAAATCCCATGAGAATGTACTCCAACCCATTGCAGGAATTCTTGTGGGATTCCAAGCACCCAAGGACAAAGTACAGTGGTACCTCGGTTTAGGAATGCCTCGGTTAACGTCATTTTCAGTTAACGAATGAAAATCCATTGAAAATATTGCCTCAGTTTACAAAATTTTTTCAATTTTTTTTCACAATACAAAGTGTATGTCGGTGCTGATTTTTAAATGAAATTCCCGGCTTTTTTTTCTTTACTATAGCTCACAAGATTAGCTGCCACTTTCCCCAGAGTTACAGGAAACTTTGTTTCTTTTTAAGACACTAAAAGGAAACATTGTTTCTTTTAGCTTGGGGAAATAAACTAAAAGAAAACTTTCTCTCTTTTAGCTGGGGGGAAAGTGACAGCTGAAATTTTGAGTTATAGTGAAGAAAAAAAAAAGCGATAATTGCATTTAAAAACCAGCACCATAATAAAAAAACAAAAATGGTGTGGGGTCCCCCCTCTCATCCATACGAAGCCCTCGGGTCTGGTATGGATTTTGAGGGGAACTCCGAGCATGCAGCCCAGCAGGTCAGGAAAGGGGGGGGGGGCGAGTGGGCGCCCCCCCCTGATGAACCATACCAGGCCACATGCCCTCAACATGGGGGGGTGCTTTGGAGCCCCCCCAAAGCAACTTGTCCCCATGTTGATGGGGACAAGGGCCTCTTCCCCACAACCCTGGCCGGTGGTTGTGGGGGTCTGCGGGCAGAGGGCTTATCGGAATCTGGAAGCTCCTTTTAACAAGGGGGGGCCCAGATCCTGGCCCCCCCTTGTGAATGAGTATGGGGTACATGGTACCCCATACTCATTCACAAAAAAACAAAAAGTGTAGTGTGAAAAAAGACAGGACATGGTCTTTAACAAGTCCTTTATTAAAAGAAAAAGCTAAAAGCTTGCTCGTCCCCCCCCTTTCCTGACCTGCCGCGCTGCATGCTCGGATACGGGTCTGGTATGGATTTTGGGGGAGGACCCCCACGCCATTTGTTTTTAAATTTTGGCGTGCGAGTTCCCCTCAAAATCCATACCAGACCCTAAGGGCTTTGTATGGATGGGAGGGGGGACCCCACACCATTTTTTACATTATTTTTTTAATTGCCGGCAATTCTTTTACATTCAGCTGTCACTGAGGAATCCCGCTGATAGCTGAAACATTAACACATGGTTGTCACTACTGAAATACCACATGACTTAATAAAATAACTCATAGGTATTTTAGTAGCGTTTACCATTTTTCTGACCTCTGGAACAGATTAATTGGTTTTCAATGCATACCTATGGGAAACGGTGTTTTGGTTTACAATTTTTTTTGCTCTACGAAAAGTCCTGCAGAACGAATTAAATTCGTAAACCGAGGTATTACTGTACAGAAAGACACCACCTCCACCTCCTGGAAGCATGTTAACGTTATAGTGAGATGTTGATAAAAGTTCAGACTTACATGTGGCTGACTTCAGGCTTGACTAACCCCACTCTGGTGGTGATGCTGCCTGGCCTATAAGAAAATAAAGAGGGACCGTTAGATGATGCTGAGGAACTGATATAATCAGAAAGTCACTTGTTATCAGTATGCTGCTCTTATTCACAGTGCCTGCATGAACAAATATAGACATTTTTCTAGATTAGACAACAGTTGGAAGGAAACCTGTCAATGAAAAAAAAACAATAGCTAGTTGCTATTGTTGACTTGTTTTTAAAAGTGCAGGTTCCCCGGCTGTCGCCCTGAACCTTGCTTGACTACCTAGACCAGGGGTAGGCAACCTTAGAGCCGCAGGACTACAAGTTCCATCATGCCTCTGCAAGTCATAGCTGTAACTGTCAGTTTTGTAATCTTTGCAATGCCTCATGGGAAATGTGGTTCCACAACAGCTAGAGAGCCACAGGTTGCCTACCCCTGACCTAGACAGACACTGACCTGGATCAGGCAAGCAGGTCAGCTGTCCTGACACTTTTCTGGCTGCATGTCAAAGACTTACTATGTAGTAGAGGAAAGATCAGGATAGCACCCAGGCCCAGACTGGGACAAAAAATAGACCTGGGCATTTTAGACTGAGCAGCCCATTTTGCTAATGATAATATACAGTGCCTTGAAAAAGTATTCATACCCCTTGAAATTTTCCACAGTCATGTTACAACCAAAAACGTAAATGTATTTTATTGGGATTTTATGTGATAGACCAACACAAAGTGGCACATAATTGTGAAGTGAAAGGAAAATGATAAATGGTTGTCAAATTTTTTTACAAATAAATATCTGAAACGTGGCATGCATTTGCATTCAGTCCCCCGGAGTCAATACTTTGCAGAACCACCTTTCACTGCAATTCCAGCTGCAAGTCTTTTTGGGGATGTCTTCGCATATCTAGGGAGGGACATTTTTGCTCACTCTTCTCTGCAAAATAGCTCAAGCTCTGTCAGATTGGATGGAGAGCATCTGTGAACAGCAATTTTCAAGTCTTGCCACAGATTTCTCAAGTGGATTTAGGTCTGGACTGTGACTAGGCCATTCTAACACATGAATATGCTTTGATCGAAACCATTCCATTGTAGCTCTGGCTGTATGTTTAGGGTCGTTGTCCTGCTGGAAGGTGAACCTCCACCCCAGTCTCAAGTCTTTTGCAGACTCTAGCAAGTTTTTTTCTAAGATTGCCCTATATTTGGCTCCATCCATCTTCCCATCAACTCTAACCAGCTTCCCTGTCCCTGCTGAAGAAAAGCATCCCCACAACATGATGCTGCCACCACCATGTTTCACGGTGGGGATAGTGTGTTCAGAGTCATGTGCAGTGTTAGTTTTCCACCACACATAGCGTTTTTGCTTTTAGGCCAAAAAGTTCAATTTTGGTCTCATCTGACCAAAGCACTTTCTTCCATGTTTTCTGTGTCCCCCACATGGCTTCTCACGAACTGCAAACAGGACTTCTTATGGCTTTCTTCTTGCCACTCTTCCATAAAGGCCAGATTTGTGGAGTGCACGACTAATAGTTGTCCTGTGGACAGATTCTCCCACTTGAGCTGTGGATCTCTGCAGCTCCTCCAGAGTTACCATGGGCCTCTTGGCTGCTTCTCTGATTAATGCTGTCCTTGCCCGGTCTGTCAGTTTAGGTGGACGGCCATGTCTTGATAGTTGTGCCATACTCTTTCCATTTTTGGATGAGGGATTGAACAGTGCTCCGTGAGATGTTCAAAGCTTGGGATATTTTTTATAACCTAACCCTGCTTTAATTCCAAAAGATATGTCTGGCGCAAAAACAACACTGCACACCACCAAAAGAACACCATACCCACAGTGAAGCACGGTGGTGGCAGCATCATGCTTTGGGGCTGTTTTTCTTCAGGTGTAACTGGGGCCTTAGTCAAGGTAGAGGGAATTATGAACAGTTCCAAATACCAGTCAATATTGGCACAAAACCTTCAGGCTTCTGCTAGAAAGCTGAACAAGAAGAGGAATTTCATCTTTCAGCATGACAACGACCCAAAGCATATATCCAAATCAACAAAGGAATCACTTCACCAGAAGAAGATGAAAGTTTTGGAATGGCCCAGCCAGAGCCCAGACCTGAATCCAATCAAAAATCTGTGGGGTGATCTGAAGAGGGCTGTGCACAGGAGATGCCCTCGCAATTTGATAGATTTGAAGTGATTTTGCAAGGAAGAGTGGGCAGATATTGCCAGGTGAAGATGTGCCATGCTGATAGACTCCTCCCCAAAAAGACTGAGTGCTGGAATCAAATCAAAAGGTGCTTCAACAAAGTATTAGTTTAAGGGTGTGCACACTTATGCAACCATTGTCATTTTAGTTTATTTTTACTTTCCTCCACCTAAAAGATTTCAGTTTGTTGTTCAAATGAGTTGTACAGTTTATAGGTCACATTAAAGGTGGAAAAAGTTTTGAAATTATTTATCTTTGTCTCATTTTTTTACATCACGGAAACCTATCAGAAAAGATCAATCGGAAAATAAATGGATCCTTTATCGAAGAATGTATGGCCACCATAATGGTATAATGTCGATTGTTACATATTGATCAGCAGCATAAATATAATCGTATTTCAACCCAACGAATTATGAGATTTCATGATGGAAGCAGAGATGTGATTGATAACTGATTATTCCTATCAGAAGAGAATGATTGGAAAAGGAGTAGCATATTTATCGAAGTGTGATTTATGACCACCATTACATGCTACCAATAACATGAGATTGTAATTTGCACTTGTAATTTATGATTGTGTGTTAAATATCAATCAAAATCCACTTCCCCGTGTGTGGCATATTGATCAAATGGGTTGTGAACTATAGATTAACTATTCCTATCAGAAGAGATCGAACAGAAAAGAAGTCGATTAATTATCGAAGTGTGTATGACCACCATTAGATGGTGGAAACAGACATTTCGTATCGAAATCTACTTCCTCATGCGTGATTGAATGGGTTGTTGATTATAGATTGATTATTCCTTTCACAAAAGATCAACCAGAAAATAAATAGTTCCTTTGCAAAGCATGTATGGCTACCATAACAGTAAAATGTCAATTGTTACAAATCAATCAGCAACACGATATTCAGATACAACAGACTATGAGATTACGTAATGGAAACAGAGATGCGATCACCAATTTGCAATCATATCTTAAATATCAATCAAAATCCACTTCCCTGGGTGCGGCATATTGATCAAATGGGTCATCAGCTATAGACTGATTGGAAGAGATCAACTGGAAAAGAAGTCATTTACTTATTGGAGTGTGTATGACCACCATTATATAGTGGAAACAGGGATTTAATAGATAACCTATGATTGTATCTAAACAATCAATTGAAATTCACTTCCCTGTGTGTGGCATATTGATCAAATGGATTGTCATCTATAGGTCAATTATTCCTATAAGAAGAGAATGATCTGAAAGTAAACCAATCATTTATCAAAGCGTACATGGCCACCCTTAGCATTTAGTTACAGTATATGTGAACCCTTTCCTTGTAAAACAACCCATTCAGTTTAAAATAAACATGAAAGGCAAAACATTTGTGTGTAGACACAAAACATTATAAATACCTTTTTTCAGTGATCACATACTTCGTGTTCTCAGTTGCATAAGGAGTTCACAGAGCTAGGGGAGGAGAAACAGCATCACCCTGATCTTCCCAGTGCATGTCAGGACAAGTCTACTCATTGGAGAAGAGCAGGCTGAGTTCCCAGCACAGCTACAGAACTGACCACAGTGTGCTATCATGCCTATCGAGGTCAGTTTTCAGTACTCGTGCGGTGTCCGACACCCAGCTTCTCCTGCGTGTTACGTCACGCCCCTCGTGACTTCATCAGAGACTGATGAAGTCACGAGGGGCATGAGATAACGCATGGGAGGATCCGGGTGCCCGACATAAATCTGAAATCAAAGCTCCTTTAAGGTAAAAATGTGTGTACAACCACAATTCAGTACTCGTGCGGTGTCCAACACCTGCCTCCTCCCATGTGTTACGCCACGCCCCTCGTGACGTAATGTGTGGGAGGAGCCAATTGTCGGACTCCACACAAGTACTGAATTGTGGTTGTACACACATTTTTGTCTTAAAGGAGCTGTGTTCTCACATTTTATGTAAGTGCAATACTTTTAATAAATTGCTAGATTTTAAGTACTACACTATGAGAGGCTGTTCTGTGTTTATCTGAGCATTTGCACAACGGAGAAGAAAAGAAGCGTGAGTGTCTATAAGTTCGGGGAGGAAAAGATTGTCTACTTTCCCAAGAAGGAGAGACCATTTACCTCATATTTATCTATTAAGGAAAAAGTGCCTCTAGACCAGGGGCGGACTGACAACTCATGGGGCCCCCGGGCAATAGGGGATCATGGGGCCCCTGTGTCCTTGCTGCACTCTTGCTGTCTTCCCAGTTACTACAGGTTTCTCTCCTGCCAGTGTTCCTCCTCCACCTCTCACTGATGACCCTTCTGGATGAGACCCCTTCCTAAATGTGCTGACAAGCATTTTACATTTATCCTTATGTGAGTTGCTAATTGTTGTTGTTTAAATACATTTTGTAACATCTACTACACTTAGTTTGCGCACTCTACTGTTTTACTGAGATATCGGGTGTCAACGACAATGGGGGGGGGGCAGGGGCGGACTGACAACTCATGGGGCCCACGGGCAATAGGGGATCATGGGGCCCCTGTGTCCTTGCCCAAACTCAAAAAGCCTATGAAAAAGGTACCAGGGGCATCTCATGGGGTCCCCTACTGACCCTGGGCCCTCAATGGGGGATCATGAGGCCCCTGTGTCCTTGCCCAAACTCAAAAAAGCCTATGAAAAAGGAACCAGGGGCATCTCATGGGGCCCCCTACTGACCCCGGGCCCTGGGGCAGTGCCCGAGTTTCCAAATGGTCAGTCCGCCCCTGCTCTAGACCTAATAATGTTTGTTCTTGGGACTAACTCCGGAGCTGAGCTCAGTATTATTCAGGTGATGGGAGTCACGTTTGCATGAAGGTCGGTAATGTAGATTTAATTAATCACGTATGCTAAGAAGATGCATGTGCTGCACCAAGGAGGATTTGTTTGGACTTTCACAGATTGATTGAATTGACCTACTTGCTTTATTGTCACTTATAGCTTGCTATTTCTTGTATTATATAATATATAATACAACTTGGGGTTGTATTTCTTTTTAATATACTAGCACATGCGTTTATGTTGCATGCATTTATCATGATTTAGTTTAGATGTGAAGGGAGCGCCGGATATATCTTTTTAATTTTTATATTGTGCTGTACAAAGTCACGCACAAGTCGTATGTATATAATTCAGGTGTGACTTTCATTCGACTTTGAAGGGTTTACACTGAAGTCTATGGCCCCCAATTCACTCGAAAGTTGGACCTGAGTAGTGCAGGAACTACGTTCGTGCTGCGACTTGAAATCGCACATATATGAACGGTACCCATTGGGAAAATAGGGGTGTGACTTGTCATGCGACTCTGGACCACAAAGTCGCATGGCAAGTTGCATAAATGTGAATGGGCTTTTACCGCAAATCTGCATCATCTCCCCAGCCTACATAGCTCTCAGGCTCCCAGTTTTGAACGGATGGAGCTCCTGTTAAACAGCGATTGGAATACATTAAGTTAATGAAGAACGGGAGTTATGTAATTGTTTCACAGCTAACCATCCTGGTGCGATTTCAAGCTAAACCTCCGCGCTCACAGCAAGCTCCATAACAAGTGACAGGAGGCCGGTAATAAAGCCACTGCTGCTTAGAGACAAATCTTCCGTTATGTCTGTATTATGCTAAAACCACAACACACAAGCCTGCCATTCTGCAAACAACCTCCACACATTCTGCAGTCTATCCATTTTGCTGCCACATTTGAATATTCGGCTCTTGAACATAATGAAAAGGAGAAAAAGTGTCCTTTTTATGATATGAATCACGAAAAGCAGAGGTAACACCACTACATAAAGGTTAAAGTGGACCTTTCAGTGTCTTTACAAGTCCAGGATCACTTATTTATTCTCTCTTATATCATTAAAAAGTAGCTCTTGAACTCGTCAGATGATTTTACCTACTTATTCTCAGTCTGCTGCAGGAAGAAGGAAGCATTTCCTCAGTCTCCTCTCCCCAGTGATCATACTGCAAATTGTAATGTTGCATTCAGTCACAAGGTGAGAGGCTGCAGCAAGGGGCTGATCTGTGTCAGACATTTGTGAACACAGCCAAGAACAGCAGAGGCATCAGGATTTACATGGTTGTCATCTCTGAGCTGGAAGAGATAAAGGAATTGATAGATCTGCAAACTTTAAAAGAAATGTGAAATAAAATGATCCAAAACAATTAAAAAGCTCCCCATATGTCCCACATTTATTTATTTCAGGTACTTGTATAGCGCCATCAATTTATGTAGCGCTTTACATATATATTGTACATTCACATCAGTCCCTAACCCTCAAGAGGCATACAATCTAAGGTCCCTAACTTACATTCATATGCTTGGGCCAATTTAGACAGGATCCAATTAACCTACTTGCATGTCTCTGGAGTGTGGGAGGAAACCAGAGTACCCAGAGGAAACCCACGCAGGCAAAGAGAGAATATGCAAAGTCCAGGCAGGTGGTGCCGTGGCTGAGATTTGAACCAACGACCCTAGTACTGTCAGGCAGAAGTGCTAATCATTTAGCCACTGTGCTGCCCCACTGCATTGCTTCAGTACCAGTCCAGCTTAGCAGCATTGCCATTCTACATAACCATGACCTTAACACTAATATTTCCGTCACCCACTCAAAGACTATCAACTAGAAAGACAGGTTAGAGAAGTGTGACCACATTTTGTATACAGTTGTGCACAAAAGCAGGCTAGATACTGAGCCATGGGGAGCAGAAAAGAACTGTCAAAAGACCTGTGTAACAAGGTAATGGAACTTTATAAAGATGGAAAAGGATATAAAAATATATCAAAAGTCTTGAACATGACAGTCAGTATTGTTCAGTCACTTATTAAGCAGTGGAAAATTCAGGGATCTCTTGATACTAAGCCAAGGTCAGGTGGACTAAGAAAGATTGCAACTACAACTGCCAGAATAATTGCTTGGGATACAAAGAATTACCCACAGGTAACCTCAGGAGAAATACAGGTCTGGAAAAAGACTGTGGTTTTTTCAAGGAGCACAATACAACAATGCAATAAAAGTGGCCACCCGCCCAAGTCTATAACTGGCTGAAGCAAGGACACATAAACAGGCATCACATAGTGAATAAGGGGGAGAGAACAATGTTCTTGGACAACTTGCCAGCCTGCTTGCTAACAACCGAATTAACCTGTCTAACAGTATGCGTTTATAACAGGGGTTTAGTTAGCACACATTTGCAAATACATACGTAAGCCACAGAGCCACGACACGGCACCCTGATAATCTGTGGTCCTAACTCTACAATTTGTGAGTCCCCATAGTAGAGGCACATGCAACAATACCTGAACAAAAATTAGCTGCATGGTCAAGTTGCTAAAAAGAAGTCTTTACTGCGCAAATGCCACAAAATGTCACTTTATTAGGTACACCTGTTCAATGGTTTGGTAACACAAGTTGCTAAATCAGCCAATCACATGGCAGCAACTCAATGCATTTAGACATCTAGACGTGGTGAAGACGACTTGATGAAGTTCAATCCGAGCATCAAAATAGGGAAGAAAAGGGATTTAAGTGACTTTGAACATGGCATGGTTATTGGTGCCAGACGGGCTGGTCTGAGTATTTCACACACAGCCATCTCTAGGGTTTACAGAGAATGGTCCGAAAAAGAGAAAATATCCAGTGAGCGGCAGTTGTGTGAATGAAAATGCCTTGTTGATGTCAGAGGTCAGAGGAAAATGGGCAGACTGCTTCCAGATGATAGAAAGGCAACAGTAACTCAAATAACCACTTGTTACAACTAAGGTATGCAGAATACCATCTTTGAATGCGCAACACGTTGTACCTTTGAAGCAGATGGGCTACAGCAGCAGAAGACCACACTGAGTCACAAGATGTTCCTAATAAAGCAGCCAGTGAGTGTATATAGCAAATAATAAATTCAGAGCAGGCAGGCCTTGGAGGTAGCCCTTTCATCCTTGAAGTAGTATTAAACCCTCAGTATGTGCTATCCTAACACATTGAGAACAATAAATAAATATCCCCCAATAAATTATTTGTTACAACTCTTACCCCAGCACTTGCAGTTTACAATTTGCAGTGCTGCTGACTCCTGCTCTCAAGTGTCACTTCCCTGAACTTCCAGTCTTCACAGGTAAGAGTTAGCAATAGACAGTACAGTCTCCAGTCAGTCTGCTATCTTGGGTGGGGGGTGGGGTAGGGGCAGGTGAGTGCCTTTTCATCCTAGGCTATTCGGTTGTGTTTCCATTGATGTACACAGTGTAGAGAGACACAACTCTTGTGTCTGCATGAAAGGTTGACTCCATAGGACCCTGAAAGACAAAGGAGCCACCCTGAAGCAAAGAACAATGATAATAGTTCCAGCTTTAACTGGAATATAGGCAAAGATTAAAAGATAAAGAAGTTAGGCTCACACTAGTAGATATTTGAACGAATGCTTGTACAAACATTCATATCCAAATTCTCAGTACATTTGATGACTTGATGAATGTCGTTCAAAAGTATTTCAAAATTTAGTTTGCTTTTAGCATTTGTGTTTTGTACAAATGGACTCTCCCACATGCAGTGTTAGAAATGTGTTCGTTCGACAAAAAATTTACATCCTGCTCCTTTGAATCTTCCCATCACTGTGGTCAAAAACAAACATTTGACCCCACTAACGATTAAAAACTGAACAAACGTTCTTGGAAAGAAAAATGTATAGTAAAATTCTATGAGTGTACGGAAGGCCAGACCTGGAAGTCAGCTGTCAGTGCCGGACCAATGAGCTATGGGCGGAGGATACCCCACCTTGCAGCTTTGCATACACAAAGAGGTGGGGATGCTCCTAACATCATTGATGTAAATTGTTACTAAACCCCGGACCCTGCATTCACTATATCTGGTCTCCCACAGAACACAGAAATGCAATTATTTTTAGTAAATATAAACTGCTAATTACCTTTTCTCATCAGCAGTATATAGCAGTCTTGTGACTTCTATCAGTGTCCAGCAGAGCACCGGTTAAAGCTTGTAAGAGTTTTCATTCTCCTCTGATTGTCCTATGAGGCTGTGTGACCCCTGACCCTCTGTCTGGACAGCACTGATTGGTCCTGTGCTGATCACATGTACCCTTCCCAAAAAAATCCTCTCTAGCAATACACACCAAACAGAGCATGTGCAGCTTGCCCCCAAGGCTCTATTCTATCAGCAGATAGATTGAGGACAGTAGAAGGGGAGGATCAAAGAAGACAGGAGCAAACAGACTTTTTTACACAGCGCGGAGGATTAACCCCTTAGGTTCCACAATGAGTATAACAAGCATGCTTGCCGGGGGCAATTGCTGCCACTGTGGGGAGGGGCCACCCACCTATTCTACTTAGAATCAGGTCTGCAGACAATACACTGTGGCTGAGGGAGGCTGAGCACTCACTGTCACTGTTACACCGGACTGCACGCCTATTCTCTCCGCCCATTGCTTGCAGAGTTCAGTCAGATGCCATGTCAGGAACCACGAGGCGGAAACTGGAGGAGAATGCCAGCTGACCAACTGACAGCCAGTAGAGTGAAGGGGGAGGAGCTCTCTCCATTCTGAGAGGAGACCCCATGTCAAGAGAGGTATCACTGGAGGCTCGTGAAGGAAGCCAGATGCAGGTGGAGACACACTGAGCAAGGAGAAGGACGGGGAATTGACTGACACTGATCCCATCTCCCCACCATCACCAGCACCACCACCTCTGACTGATCCCATCCCCCCCATCAAACAGTGGTGATGGGGGGGATAGGGATGACATCAATGGTGGTGGTTGGGATAGAGATGACATCAGTGACGGTGGTGGTGGGGATAGGGATCACATCAGTGGCAGTGGTGATGGGGGATAGGGATGACATCAGTGATGGTGGTGGTTGGGATAGGGAGGACGTACATGACAGTGGTGATGGGGGGATAGGGATGACATTAGTGGCAGTGGTGGTGGTGAAGATAGGGATAACATCAGTGGTGGTGATGGGAATAGGAATGACATCAGTGGCAGTGGTGGTGGTAGAGATAGAAATGACATCAGTGGTAATGGTGTGGATAGGGATGACATGAGTGACAGTTGTGGGGATAGGGATGACATCAGTGGCAGTGGGGATAGGGATGACATCAAAGACAGTGGTGGGGATAGAGATGACATTGGTGGCAGTGGAGGGGATAGGGAATACATTGTTGGCAATTGTGGGGATAGGGATGACATCGGTGGCGGTGGAGGGGATGGAATCAGTGGCAATGGTGGGGATAGGGATGACATCGGTGGTGGTGGATGAGATAGGGATGACATCGGTGGTGGTGGAGGGGATAGGGATGACATCAGTGGCAATGGAGGGTCTGGGGATGACATCAGTGGCAGTGGTGGGGATAGGAATGACATCGGTGGCAGTGGAGGGTATGGGAGGACATCGGTGGCAGTGGAGGGGATAGGGATGACATCAGTGGCAGTGGAGAGTATGGGGATGACATCAGTGGCAGTGATAGGGATGACATCGGTGGTGGTGGATGAGATAGGGATGACATCGGTGGCGGGGATAGGGATGACATCAGTGGCAATGGAGGGGATAGGAATGACATTGGTGGCAGTGGAGGGTATGGGGATGACATCGGTGGCGGTGGAGGGGATAGGGATGACATCAGTGGCAGTGGTGGGGATAGGAATGACATCCGTGGCAGTGGTGGGGATAGGAATGACATCCGTGGCAGTGGTGGGGATAGGAATGACATCCGTGGCAGTGGAGGGGATAGGGATGAACCACAAATGGTTGCTGTACCCATCCCCCAGTTCATTTTTGTCGCTTGAATTATTTTTCCCATTATGGGTGTGAGTGGGGCCTCATGTCTAAGTTCAGCCTAATGCTTCACGAAGCCTGGAGCCGCCTCTGCTCACTGCCAGACTGAAGGATGCAGAAACAATACCGTGTGTGTACCAATACACATATCACTTATTTTCAGATTACAGGCGGAACAGAGTCGGGGTTTGTGATTTCATTCTCGCTCTGATTAAAGTCAGCTTCATTTTATATCTACACTAGATTTTCCGCAGAGAGGAAAATGAGACTGATGAAATAACAATAATGCGGCCAGCTTGAAAATAAAACATTATGTTGTGCACTGTGGCGTGCTCTGTGGCGTGTCGGCTCGCCTATTATTGCGCTTCTCGCTCGGTTGCAGGGTGATGTATTCAGAGTTCGTTTTGCTTCCCAGTGGCAAGGAGCAGGTAAAAATTAAAAAAAGAAAGCATTTGCCTGCTCAATTGCTTTGTGGCAACTGTTCCTGCATGACAGGGATAAGTACCAATGAAAAAATTATCATATGCCTCTACAAGATCAGCGAAAAGAGCGCCCGCATTTATAGTTATATTTTCCAGTCTGTTCATTCAGAAAGATGTGCATTATCCTGCATTAACATTTCCCAAAGCTTCTATACAGTATTCTATTTGGGGTGGAGTTACATGACGTCATCCTGCACACAGCCTGAGCTTGCACCAGAGGTGGAGTCGGGACTGGAAGTAAGAAAGCATTGTATCTGGGTGCTGGGGGACAGCTTTTGCTTTTCCCATGGCCTGCATGAGTGTATGAGAGGAAGGAGAAGGAGATATTAAAGGGGCCAGCCCTGAGCTATTGAAGGAGTGGTGGATGACTCTGGTGGATATGGAGTGAAGTAATGGTGGAATGGTGGTTTCTATGAGCAAAAGTTGACCCAGGGCTGAATGGGTGAAACAATCTGGCGAGTGAGGAGTGAAGGTGGAGGAAAACCACATGGTGTCAGACAGTGAAAGAAAGGAAATATTGAATGAGCACTTTATTTTTTATTCAGAACACTGAAAGTGGACATTTGCATTTTTATGACTTATGAGTAGCACGGTGCACTTTTTTCGAGAAAATGTTGCACTTTATTCATAATTGTACTTTATATACACTCACCAGCCACTTTATTAGGTACACATTGCTAGTACCGGGTTGGACCCCCTGTCTCCTTCAGAACTGCCTTAATTCTTCATGGCATAGATTCAACAAGGTGTTGGAAATATTCCTCTGAGATTTTGGTCCATATTGACACGATGGCATTGTGCAGTTGCTGCAGATTTATCGGTTGCACATCCATGAACCGTTGATACAAGGCAGGATGGATCCATGCTTTCATGTTGTTTACGCCAAATTCTGACCCTACCATCTGAATGTCACAGCTGAAATCGAGATTCATCGGACCAGGCAACGTTTTTCCAATCTTCCATTGTCCAATTTTGATGAGCCTGTGCGAAATGTACTCTCTGTTTCCTGTTCTGAACCAGTCTGCCCATTCTCCTCTGACTTCTGACATCAACAAGGCTTTTTCGTCCACACAACTGCCGCTCACTGGATATTTCTTCTTTTTAGGACCATTCTCTGTTAACCCTAGAGATGGTTGTGTGTGAAAATCCCAGTAGATCAGCAGTTGTTGAAATACTAAGACCAGCCCATCTGGCACCAACAACCATTCCATGTTCAAAGTCACTTAAATCCCCTTTCTTCCCCATTTTGATGCTCAGTTTGAACTTCAGCAAGTTGTCTTCACCACATCTAGATTCCTAAATGCATTGAGTTGCTGCCATGTGATTGGCTGATTAGCAATTTGTGTTACCAAGTAATTAAACAGGTTTACTGGCTGCTGAGTGTATATTGGTATTTGGACACATGAATTTTTATAGAACATTTAATTTGTATATGGACACACGTGATGTTTTATAGAATATTTATTTTTATATGATAACAAATTTATGTAAAGGTTTGCATGAACTGGAGAAGTTAATTGAGCTCATATGAATTTTTTGCTGAAGTGCTGTATATATATTTGAATAATTTCCCAAGGTTCATCCTGTTTTTTGCAAGCTGGGGATATCACATTACACAGCAAGACTAATCAGCAAACAGCATATGCTAATAGAACACTTCTTATCTTCAGGCGTAATTCTGGAAAAAAAATTAATACTTTGGTTTTAAATAGTTAGAAATTAGTTAGAACCTCTGCTGGATTTTCAATTTTTAGATATAAGAGAAACCAGAATGGTAGATGGACCATAGAAAGTTATTTCATTGTAAAACGTCAAAAGGACAAGACAACATATTTCAGGGCTAATTCTAGCAGGCTCCCTTCATCACGGCTTATACTGGCCACGCGCTACATTTTTGGATGAACATTCATACAAATATTCATTTGACCGGTCCTATGATAATTCTCAGTACATTTGATGACTTGACAAGGTACTTTCATTTGATTTTGGAATAAATGTAACTTCCTAAATGAAAACCACGTATGATATTAGAACTGTGTTCATTCAAGAAAAATTTTCCATCCTGCTCCTTCAAATTTTTTCATCACTATGGTAAAAAATGAACATCGATTTCACCCCACTATGGATTAGAAATGCAAACAAATGTTAATAAAACAAAAAATCTGGTCAGATTTAGAATTGCTGCAAAGAGTTTTCATAGCCATTAGGTTTTAATAAAACAATAAAATTTCAAGGTTAAACACGCTCTGTCGCTTAAATAAAAATGCTAAATACTTTGCCCTCTGCATATTAAATATTCATCTTTCTTGGGCCTGCACCACCAATTGCTACTACATGATCAGTTTTCAGAATCTGACACTTTTGGAAGTGTCAGAATTCTGGTTCAACGCCACACTTAAAGGGTCCTCCTGCTGGGTGTCAGTACAGGACACAGTACAGAACACAGTAGTGATATAGGACTTTGCAGGAGGAACCATAGGGCCCACCAAAGGACAACTCAGTCACAGACATTTAACTGGCCACCCATGCCTTATTTCTGCAATGCCGTTTATAAATGGCACTCCAGGAATTCATGTCCGCCTCTCCACTTTTTTCACATGATTAATAACATCCTATAGCAGGCTCCTCCAGGTGTCTTGCACACCTCTTCAGCCTACCGGCCAAATGCCCAGGGCCCTTAAACCATGGACAATCTGGTAAGCAGTTTCTGTGGTCCAGGGCGTGAGTCCGCCCTCCTATACCTCCTGTGCTACACTATAGGTCAGTCAGACTGCCCAACATGGTGAAAGGCCAATAGTGAAGTGCAAGAGGTGGAGTCAAGCTTTAAAACATTGGTGCTGGTGGAAGATCACAAGCAAGGGGCCCCGTAGGGAAGAGCAGATGTGCAATCATGGGGGGTACCTGCTATGGGATACAAATGGATCTTGACCTAGTTGTATCTGGCGTCAAGTACTCAGCAAAACATGTCACTTGACTAGAGTTATCCAAACATACACAAAAGAATTTCTGTGTACAGATCACCTACCGCAAGCTGTAAAAGGTGATTTCCAAAAGGCAAGCCTAAAGATTCATGTACATGGACTAAAACAGGCTGTTTTTTATGCCAAGCGCAAATCTCCCAGGGCACGGCCACGCGCTTGTAAACACCAATGCTTCATTGAATCACCATTTACATGCGCATACGCATACAATGTATTTCCTGAACAAGTAAACCCTGATTCAAAGAAGCTTTTGCATTTACAGGAGTGCAGCCACCTACAGTTAGGTCCATATATATTTGGACACAGGCACAATTTTAGTTTTTTTTAGGTATTTACAAAAACATATTCAAGCTATAGTTATATAATGGATATGGGCTGAAAGTGCACACTCTCAGGTGTAATTTGAGGGTATGTACATCCAAATGAAAGGAAGGGTTTAGGAATTCCAGCTCTTAAGAGTAGCCATTCCCCGTTTTTAAAGGGACCAAAAGTAATTGGACAATTGAATATAATCATAAATAAAATGTTCATTTTTAATATCTTGTTGAGAATCCTTTACTGGCAATGGCTGCCTGAAGTCTGGAACCCATAGACATTACCAAAGACTGGGTTTCCTCCTTTTTGGTGCTTCGCCAGGCTCTAACTGCAGCTGTCTTCAGTTGTTCTTTGTTTGTGTGTCTTTCTGCCTTTAGTTTTGCCTTCAGCGAGTGAAATGCATGCTCAGTTGGGTTGAGATCAGGTAATTGACTCAGCCATTGCAGAATATTTCACTTCTTTTCCTTCAAAACCTCCTGGGTTGCTTTTGCTGTGTGTTTTGGATCATTGTCCATCTGTACTGTGAAGCGCCGTGCAATCAACTTTGCTGCATTTGGCTGAATCTGGGCTGACAGTATATCTCTAAACACTGCAGAATTCATCCGGCTGCTTCTGTCATATCATCAATAAATACCAATGACCCAGTGCCACTGGAAGTAATGCATGCCCATGCCATCACACTGCCTCCACCATGTTTTACAGATGGCATTATGTGCTTTGGATCATGAGCTGCTCCAAGCCTTCTCCACACTCTTTTCTTCCTGTCATTCTGGTACGGATTAATCTTAGTTTCATTTCAATGCTTTTCCAGAACTGGTCTGGCTTTTTTAGATGTTTTTTGGCAAAGTCTAATCTGGCTTTTCCATTTCTTCAGGCTTATAAATGGTTTGCACCTTGTGGTGAACCCCCTGTATTTGCTCTTGTGAAGTCTTCTCTTGATTGTAGACTTTGACAATGATACGCCCACCTCCTGGAGAGTGTCCTTCACTTGTCTGGATGTTGTGAATGGGTTTTTCTTTACCATAGAGAGGATCCTGTGATCATCCACCACTGTTTCACTTGCATGGACAGCTCATTTGAACGATGATGTAGGTTCACAGCAACAGATTCCAAATGCAAATACCACACTCAGAATCAACTCCAGACCTTTTACCTGCTTAATTGATGAAGAAATAACGAAGGCGTAGCCCACACCTGGCCATGAAACAGCTTTTGATTCCATTGCCCAATTACCTTTGGTCCCTTGAAAAAGGGGGGATGGCTAATCCCTGTAATTCCTAAACCCTTCCTCCAATTTGGATGTACATACCCTCAAATTAAACCTGAGAGTGTGTACTTTCAGCCCATATCCATTATATAACTAGCTTGAATATGTTTTGGTAAATACCTGAAAAAAAATTGTGCCAAATATATTTGGACCTAACTGTACATCCATGCACTTGTATGGCAGGCAGTATGTGGAACGCACAGGTCCCTGGGCCATGCTAGACATAAAAAATACCTATTTTTAGTCTGTGTGCATGAACCCTAAAAGACGGTAAATGCAGCATGGAAGAGAGGTACAAATATCTATAAGAAATAAGACTGGATTGTTGACTGAGTGTGTATCTGATTGCCCTTGGGGATCAAGATGGACTTTAATCCCTGTAGTGCAAATTAGATCATGCTTTATAAGGTTTTATGACTTCCTCTGGATCAGATGCAGGTTGAGGCTTTCTGGGAATACTGCTTTTTAATGATATTTTTGTCTTTGGGTTAGACCTGATGGTCATATGTTAACCAACTGTAAGCGCAGTAACTATGCATAGTGTATTTCCAATGGGAGATTATTGTTGCAGTGTTTATCTAATGTATTTTTTTATGGGACTTTCACATGACTGAAGTATTGCTGATGTTGCGGCTGCCATGAATCCTTACCATAACCCGTGTACTATTCACTTTAATTAAAAAATGACACAAACACTTAACTTGGATTTCAAAATGGCCATAGCAGCCATTTTATTAACAACCGAAAATTAACATTAACAATCTTTACGACAATAAAATACATAACTGACCCTCTCCTTTTGTCTCAGATTCATGAAGATCCCTTTTTACTACCGCATCAGCTGCATCACCCACCACAGTCCTATTCCTGCCCCTAGCCGCAGTTCCACTGGTTCATGGGACAAATTGTTGACCCT